>NC_034410.1:104601428-104901428 GCF_002078875.1 Numida meleagris
TCTCTAATTTGGAGAGAAGGATGTGATGAGGGACCCTGTCAAAGGCTTTGGAGAAGTCCAAAAGTCCATGGTTTAAAGGTTTGAGACATAGCTTGAGGAGATTTCATTAAAGTATATATCAGTTTTAAAGTACATCAGAATTAAATGGTTTATTTTTCATGAAGCGTGCATTTGTGCATGTATGTGAAAGCCTTAGGACTTCCCATGTTCTTCCTGTGCACACAGGACCCAGTCATCCTCTTGGGCTACATGCATAATTGCTAGAAATATAATTATTCCTAATTAATGAACACATAAATAGAAGGCTGGTTCTAATAACTCACCTAGGGGAATCCCGTTTTGATGTTAAATTACCTTGAGCCCTGCTACCAGTGATCATTATGTAATTGCTGCAGCCCAAGGGACTGGGGCTCACTTGTGTATCAGTGAGCTAGGCTCAGAGTACAACTTCATTTTGTTGACTCACAGTGGTAAATTCATACGTTGCCTTGACCATTAAGATTTTTTTAATTAAACTTCTGATTTCCATTAAATTTCCACCTGAACAGCAATGCACTTGTTTTGGGGGGTTGGTTTGTAGTTTGTTTGTTTGGTTTTGCATTTATTGGAAACTCAACTTTGCAACTCATTCAACTTCTTTGCCCCCTTCTTGAAGTCCCTTATCTCATCCATCCTCCACTCCACATCCTGCCTCAACTTATCCCTCATATGAGGAGCTCTGAGTGTCCTAAGTCTTTCTTTAATTATGCTCCATCTCCTCATTTCCACCTGATGGATACACACTCCTTGTGGAAGACAAGAACTGTTTCTTTCTTTTGCCTCAAAGCTTGTTTCATGAGGCCTTCTTGGTGATAAGACTAACTGACAAATGCGAATTATCTAGGGGGGTAAGCAGTGGGTGTCACCATGCCAGGGTGCTTCTGTTTGTGATTGTAAAGATAAGCAGAAGCAGGACAAGCAGTCTTTTTCAGGGGTGCGGCTTGAAGGAGCTGACCACTGCAAAAGGTGATAATGCTTGTGCATGGCAACAAAGGCACCACTCCCTGCTGGCTTATCTGGTGGGCCAGGTGTGTCACACTAAGAGAGAAAAGAAGAGAAAGAAAAAAAACTGTGAAATGGGGGATAAAAGGTCCCCACTACATTCAGAACTTTGGAGGAGGAGAAGAACTCCCAAAGAAATCAAACCTTTGGGGGAGAAGAACTCCCAAATGAAAAGAAACCTTTAATGGTGGAAAGAACCCCCCAGGGCCTGCTTGCTGCAAAGCTTCCTGGCTTTCTCCAATCCCCTGTGGTGATTGCATGAGTTCCTGAGATCAATGCAGGCACTACTAACAATGCTGGACCCACGGTGGTGACTATTCTCTCTCTTGCTTTCTACAAGGACTCCTTGCTTTTTCCTACACCTTTTCTATTGCCCGCCTTCCCTTCCCCATCTCCCTAAGCAACTAGGATTTGCAATAAACTGGTTGGGCTAACATTTGACCCGTTGTGTCTTAATCTCGCCGTCGGGTATATATATATTAAAAGAACCGCCTCTCCCTCCTATAAATTAGAGCGAGACACTCCTACACATACATTTGATAGAAGCTGTACATACACCGTCTTCCTCCTTTTCCTTGTAAAGTTCCATGTTTTATGTGCGCTGTTTCTAGAAGCCAATCTAGAAGTTCGCCCATTTGTTTTTAAGTGATTATTTGTAGCAACTCGGTGAAAAAGTACAGAATACCTTTTCCTTTTCATACAGTAGTAAGTATAACCACCATAGATTATTCTTAACTTAGCTAGGTTACTGTTCAAGGTTATGCAATATGATTAGGTCAGGCTGGTTTGGTTGGACCTGTGTGCAGCTTTTTCCAGGGATGGTGATTCTTTGGTTTAAGGCAAGCAGCCAGTATGCTGGGATGAGCCTTGCCACAGTACAGCAGGGCAGTGGTTAGAGGGTGAGGTTCACTCCAGGAGCGTGCTGCTCCTGGTCTTGTCATAGTACAGCCTACATGACAAACAGAGGAAGAATCACAGAAAAACCGAAAAGAACAAAACAAACAAAAATACAAAACACAACAACACACCACTTGTTAACCGTGCGAAAGAAAACTTACTTGATAGCTGGGGAAGAATTTCTAAAACCAAGTGCCATACATTTGGTTCTGTGTATGTAAAATAATCCCTATCATAATAAAGAGTAAGAGCCTTTATAGTGCAGTTATTCCTTTGTAAAATGTCTGTCTTCTACTTTCCTACAAATTACATGTGTAACCTGTTTAACCACTGGCAGAAGGAAAAGGAAGGGCACAGTTTACCCTTGGGCAATCTTTAGCCATGCAAGGAAAACTCCAGTTGCTAATATCCAGTACTCAATTGGTTCTGACAACAGAAACAAAAATCAGCCCTATTTATCTCAGAGGTTCAGCTTTCCTCTGCTACAGCTGATGGAATAATTGCTATTTGTCCACCCTGTGAGGCAGAGTTGAGCAGCCTGATCTCACCTGGCTGAAGGCAAACCTCTGCCTAACACGCTGTGTCAGCTAATAGGCTAGACACAGGCTAAAAACACTGCAACTGTAGTACATTGCTTCAGTCTGCTGGTGTCTACAGAGCCCCAAATTGTTCAACTACAACTGAGGGGAGGCCTCATGGAGGCCTATGGCTTCTCACCAGGAGAGTGGAGGGTCAGCACTGAGCTCTGCTCTGTGGAGACAGTGACAGGGCCCAAGGGAACGGTATGGAGCTCTGTCAGGGGAGGGGCAGCTGGGGGTTAGGGAAAGGTTCTGCACCAGAGAGCGGTGGGCACGGAACAGACTGCCTAGGGCAGGGGGTATGGCCGCAAGTGCCAGAGTTTAAGGAGCATTTGGACAATGCTCTCAGACATTCGGTTTGGATTCAGGTGGTTCTGCATGGAGCCAGGAGCTGGACTCAGTGACCCTTGTGAGTCCATTCTTAACTTGAGTTTATTCTATGATTCCAGATCAGCTGAAAATTCTTTCAACTCATGTTGTGGATTTTGCACTAGGATCAGCTCAGGGTGCTGTCACAGTCAGATACAGGTGGCTGGTTTCTTACTGTCTTTGGCAAAGGACTGTGATTTCCCAACTAAGAGTACTACCTAACAAATTGGGCAGACGGTGTGTCCAAAAAGTCATACCCCTAAATGAACTCTCAGCTGTCTCTCCACATCTTGTGGCGTCTCCTCACAGTGAAGCAGAAAGAGTGACTACAGAAGGAAGCATGGACCTGAGTGCAAATGCAGTGCTTTAGAGACTATTTGTCTTCTCTTTAACTAAGAGGAAGAAGAGTGAAAATATACATTTATTCTGCAAACACCAATTTAAATTTTTAAAAATCCAGAAAGCTGAAAACTGGAGGTTTTGGTTCATGGGTCTGTAGCTCAAAATTAATTGCTAACGCTGCTACCACAATAAAATCAGTTAATTAGGGTTCCTTGAGCACTAAAGGACATGATAATCTGAATTTGCTGTTTGTACACCAAAAAACATACTGAAAATAGAAAATAAAAGTTACACATGACAAAGTATTGATAGTCTCCAAAAAACAAAAAGAAAAAATGGCATTAGCCAATTATACACATCTCTAAAAGACAAACTTGGAAAAACAAGATTTCCTTCTGTTGCAATTTCATTTGGAACAGCAGGCTGTGCTCCTGAATTAATTTTACAGCTGAGACACAGCTAATCCACAAATAAGCCTGTTACAGTTGGTGGGCATAACAAAAGAAATGCTTGCCAATAAGCGCACATGACATCTGGAGCTTGAAGATGTTTTCATGAGGAAAAGTCTGTTTGTTAATACATTAAAACTTTGTGACAAAGTCCCACACAAAAATTTATCCACAGAAAATCCATAACTAATGTAGGTTATTGTGAAAAGCACGCATTCAGAGAGCATCTGAAAGTGTGGGAAAAGCTATTTTTACGATTCACGCTATTAACATTGCATACAAAGAAAACACTTTAAGCTATTCCTCCTATAGAAAGGACTAAAGTTGAGATAATAATTGACTAATTTTGATTTCAAAATTACTAGAAACAGATACTAGAATCTGTTTTCAATACTCAAGCACGGTAGACTTCCCATTTAATCAGAACTGAATGTAGAACAGGTGAGATGCTGGCATTCTGAAGTCATTATCTTATCTGTAGGGATAACTACAGATTTGTAGAGAGACCGGAAAGCTGTCCTGTATATACTTACCCAGGCTGTTGTTAAAGCTATAGAGGGTGGGTGTCAGAATTTACTCTGGAACACCTGAAGGTATTTAATTTTGAGAAGTAAGTGGAGTTTCACATCTGAAAAAGTAGCTCCATTCTAGGGGCAGTTCTCTTCAACATCTTTATCAATGACTTGAACGTATTCTTTGTTGATGGTACTAAACTGGGAGGTTCTCATCTGGCCGTTCTATTCTATTCTCTCACTGTCTGATAAACACAGTGCAAACCAGGGGAGCAAGTGTACTGCATGAGGTTATCACTTATTACATTCAGACAATATCAAATTATTTTTAAGATCCATAGGCCAATTCAATGTTCTGTCCTTAGTGTAGAGATGAGGAAGAAACAAGGAGCCAGCAGCAAGGAAAAGTGTATCTGTCACCCAGCTCTTGTACGTACCATTCTCCTAATTAAAATGCCATTCAGATAAACGCTTGAGCACATACTAATTTAGATAATGAGTTTAATAGAATGATTCTCATGCTTAAAAATTATAAGCGTAGTGAAACATTTTGAGGTAAACCTAGTACTCAAAGAAGGAAGTATGAGGTGATTTTAAGAAGCCAGTGGTTATTAGTTTCTCCAGGAAGATTTCTGTGTTGGTCAAACTATGCAGTTACAAATACATATAACAGATTAATTCTCAGTCTGTGTAACTAAATTTGAGCCATGTGAGAATGGTTAATTATAGTCTTGATGAAACTATGTCCCACATCATTAAAGGAAAATGATAAAAAGACACCAGTATCATGAAATTTAATGACAAGAAGGAAATTCCCATTTTATACGAAAATGAATTGCCAATACCTCTCTGTAATAAGGCCTTTAATGTGAGTAAATTGACAGTTTAATGCTAAATTGACAGTTTAATGCTAATTATTTCATTATGTTGTATACTGTTAAACACAACTGCACATAAGTGAACAACTAGAACTGGAAATGTGCTGACTTTTGACCTTTTTGTCTGCAAAATGCAATGCTCTGCCTGGATGAAACCATGACCCAACTGTGTAAAATGCTTTGATGTTCTGTCATGAACTGTTAAGATTGCTATGAAAAACAATATAAGTAACTAGGCTATCATTTTTGCATTGCTTTGACTAGATTTGCTATACAATCTGCAAAATTTCTAGTAAACTCAAATCAAAAGAAAAAAATGTCCCTAATACTGTAATCTCTACTTATGGATGAGTTTGCATTAGATTTACAGCTGTTCTGCTATACTTCAGACTATAAGACAACCACATTCTTCAGACAATTTCCCCTCTCCTTATAGAGAGCTGTCTGCTATACAAGTGTCATAATTCATAGTTGGTAACTGACTTTTTTGGGCATGTGGTACTATCCAGCCTATAGGTCTACAGCAGAGTCGGGGACTGGATCTTTTCTCTGGTTCTCCATTGGCATACTTTACTGCACTGCCACCTCTGCCACAAGCAAAAGCGCACAGCTCAGAAGGGTTCAACCCCACCCTTGGCGTTTCAGCTTTTTACAGCATGCTGGTCTTCCATCATTTCTTGTTGTGAAAGAGACAAGCAAAAATGCCATGGGAAGATGAGGTTGATGCTGCAATCAGTGTATATTCTTTCATAGTTGTCAGCTCAGATAAAAATCCCAGCATTTGGAAGGTACTGGAGAATGAGTCAAAATCTAGATTAGAATTAAATCAAATTGACAATCTGTTTGATAAAGAAACTGGTAGACACATACTCCCTTGGCTATATATATGACCTGACCATTACTGACATAGGTAGGAGATTTATCTGCTTTTGTTCCTCTTATACACAAAAACATCTGTCTCAGCTGATACTAGTGCCTTCTCCCTGTAGGGGCATCACCTGGATATTCTCTGCCATCTCAAGAGTATGTTGCTGAGCAGAACTTGAAACAGGAACAGAACACAGCCATTTGTTCCACCTAATATGCACCATAGATTGCAATAGAGGTCTGCAGCCTACGCTGGTCACTCACAGCAACCTAAAAGGTTTTATACCAAACAAAATCTCTAGCCATTTTGTGTGCTAATTTGCTGAAAAGACCAGGTGCCTTTCCCTGGTGAATGCTTAGGTGGTCAAAAGCCTTCAGGATGAAGTTTCAGAATAAATTTCACAAATTGAATAAACCTTTTCCCTGTTGTGGAAAGCAGATGAACTCCTCTCCCAGGACAAGAGTCTTAACTTTCACATTGGCTGCAATCATATCAGAAAATATTACTCGTTCAGTAAATACTAACATTGACTTCCTCCCACATCAACAAGATGAGATGAATCCAGTTATGCCTGCTCAGAATTCAAAGTTACAGAAATTGTAAAGTTTTAACAGCACCAGGCGACAAACAAACTCTCTTCTCTAGTCTAGTTCATTTCCTTGTCAGCTAGTGATGCCCTTTCGTGGTGCTTAAACCCTGAAGTAAGAGAAGCTTTGCAGCAAAAGCAGCCCTTTGACCAGAAAAACTCTGTCATCCTTTCTATGCAGTTCTTTTAATCCTCAAGCAATCTGTAGGTGTAAAGCAGTCTTTGCTCTGTTATGGATGGGAAGAACAAGATGGCTGTTCCATTTGTGAATGCTCCAAGCTGTCTGCTTAGCATCAATATGCAGAGGCCATCTGCACAATATATGCAGGTCATTTGAACACTGATCAGAGAGGACTTCCCAGCATAGAAGCAGCCAAAATAATGGCTTGGGGGACTTTTAAGGGTAAGTCTATAGTCTTTGTAAGTCTATTCACAGATCCAACCTTCAGTTATGGGAAAACATTGTGCAGTGCAGAGTGGATCTGTACTATAGAGTATCAGCAACGTACTTCTGGTGAGGTAGGATCTCCCAGCAATCCCACAAATAGCCCTTGAGCGTCTTCTAATATGCCTCAGCAGACCACAATGCCAGGAAGGGTAAGTATGCTTTCTCCATTTTAAATGTCAGGATAGAATGAATTCAAACATTGTAAGGGTACCATGTGCACCATAAATCAGGGTGAACTCAATCTGTTATGGCAGCAATACTTCAGTGCAGAGAAAGTAGAGAGCAATTTAGGATCTGCATTTGTATGCTCCCATATTTAATTCTGAAAGGACATTAAGAACTTCCCAGCTATTTGTTGAATCTGAAGGTTTCTAACAAATGCTAGCTGATTTCCAAAAATGCGCAACATCATCAGAAAAGCATCATAGAATGGCCTAGGTTGAAAAGGACCTCAAAGATCATCGAGTCTCAACCCTCCTGCCAAGTGCAGTGTCGCCAACCTCCAGACCAGGCTGCCCAGAGCCATGTCCAGTCTGGCCTTGAATGCCTCCAGGGACAGGGCATCCACAACCTCCCTGGGCAACCTGTTCCAGTGCGTCACCACCCTCTGAGTGAAAAACTTCCTCCTAATATCTAACCTGTATCTCCCCTGTCTCAGTTTAAAACCATTCCCCCTTGTCCTATCGCTATCCACCCATGTAAACAGTTGTTCCCCCTCCTGTTTATACGCTCCCTTCAAGTACCGGAAGGCCACAATGAGGTCTCCCCGGAGCCTTCTCCAAACTAAACAAGCCCAGTTCCCTCAACCTTTCTTCACAGGAGAGATGCTCCAACCCTCTGATCATCTTGGTGGCCCTCTTCTGGACTCGTTCGAAGAGCTCCACATCTTTCTTGCGCTGGAGGCCCCAGGCCTGGACGCCGTACTCCAGATGGGGCCTCATAAGAGCTGAGTAAAGGGGAACAATCACCTCCCTCTCCCTCCTGACCACCCCTTTTTTAATGCAGCCCAGGATATAGGGATATAGTGTCCCATGATTTTCTTTAGGTTTACAGTCACCAGTGTGTCATTCTACTGCCTCCTATTGAAAGACCTCACACTTTTATTTTCTGAATTGAGAAATTCACAAAAAAAAAAAAAACAAATTGTAGTATTTAATGCATCATAGCAGTAAGTGCCTGTCATGGTTTTATGATTTTTGGTTATTGGTATTCCACATCATAACATCACGTAGTGTATGTACTTGGTTCTCAGAAGAGAAGAACTACTACATTCCCCAAGGGACTTTGCAACCCTGTTACCATTTTCCAGTCAGAGAGAAATGGCGCAGCGAGTGAGATGACAATGCCTCATCAATGAGATTAAAAAATGCTAGACTCATTCAAATTAATTGAATGATTTTCTCATAGAAATCAGAGGAACCATTGTTGCTCTTGTTTCTATTGCTGCATAATGTTTTGCTATTCTCTTTTACCCATGGTCTACATTTCAGAGATCAGCAGTGCTGACTTTTTGCTACCTCAACAGCCTCAAATTGTGATTCTATTGGTATTATTTCCTTCCATTTTTCAAAGAAACTGAAAAAAAAATTCAATATCTTCACTATCAGCATCTAGCTAAATAAAAAGTCTTATCAGTAGAGCATTTGCCAGTTAACTGCAAAAAGACACTGGTATGCATCTCACAATTCCTCAGCTTTAAACAGTAAACGGAAACACTCTATTAGAATTCTTGCTTTCTGCCACCAAAGGGAGCACTAAAACCATCTGGTCATCCAGAGTACCTCACCGTATCAGGAGACCTCCATTCACTCTTCAGAAAGTCTGTGAAACTATTTGGAGAATGTAAAATTCTTGGGAGAAAAATAGTGCAAGTTTGTCATACCTTAACATCTTTCTAGACTGTTAGATTATCATCACTTAAATCTGTACAAAGAAGCTGCAGAATGTAAAAAAGCACAGATCAAGACAAACTAAGACTTCGGAAACATAAAATAATAGTTCCTCCCTCTGTTTTCTGGCTGGTATCTTCTTCAGGCATCTCTCAGTTTGCACAAGCAACTGCGTCACTAAATTCAGTCCCAAGAGTTTCTATGTATTTTTTCCTTTTCAGGTGAACTCCATCTGAACTGTTGCTTGTAAAGAGCAGATAGTATTGCTACAGGTCATAGAGTTTCTCCCCTGAGGAAATCAAGTGCTTTTTCTTCTCATGCACAGTTTTCTCAAAAGAACTGTCTTCTACCACAACAATCCATTTCCAGAATTTATGAGGCCATCAAGTCCACCAGACTCCACTCCAGAGGTTTGTAAGAACTCAGAAGAGCTTTCTCCTCCTTAGAGAAAGACTTAGACTGCTAGAGCTGTTCACTACAGATTTTCGGAGCACTCATTTATCTGCTTGTCTGCTTATCCCTACAAGTAAAATGCATCACAGCAACCAAAGCCTTATTATAGTCATAAAATTAAGTAGCATGCAAATATTGAGGGAGAAAACAGAATGAAGGCAGCTTGAGTGATTTTTTGATATTTATTCTTTGAAGAATTGCATAGGCCAAATTTCAAATGGAGAAGGTAAGTGCACAAATTGTGCTTTTCTAAGTCCAAACTAAGCAGTACATTCTTCTCAGGAAAGCAATTGTAGGATTATGAACGTCTCCAAAAACAGGCAGCATTCTGTTTGCTATTCATTATGCTAATCCTTCCATTTTCTTTATTTAAATTCACATTCTAAATTTTATTCCTGTCAGAATGATTTGAGAGTTCACTGCGTAAGCAAAAAAGTCAATCTGGTGAAGTTATTTGCATATCAGAATTGTAGACTGGGCACAAAACTCAGACGCTGAATTTTAATCTAGAGGAACATAAAACACGCCAGCAAGGAGTAAGATAAATTTACGTTTAGCTTTGGCCACCACTGAGAAATGTTCATAATAAATAAACATAAGATTATTGCCTGCAAGAAATTTTACCTCTGACTAATCAGATTATAGAAAGTGTTCTTGAGCAAGAGAGTTTATTTTCATTCCAGAGCCTTGGATCTTGTTTTGTTTAGGATTATTACATAGTTTATTATTTAATGCTGTATCCTTTTACCTGATAAAAGAAAACCATGTAATACATTCAAGAAATGATGTAGGATCAACGTTTCACTTTCTGTTCAAACATGGTATCACTGCCTGCGTAGACACCCTCTAGAGGCAGTGCTCAGTGCTTTTCTTATTTTAAATTAATTTGTAGTTTTGCATAACATTAGTTTAATTAGTATAAATGCCAGTAAGTCAAACAACTGTAACGGGTAATTATGCAATTACGCATAATTACTTCACTGAGCTGAGTTGTAATGCAAGCAGTCTTATTAATCTCTAAAGCCAGGAGGAAAGCAACACATACAAACACTGACCTGGTCTTACCCAACCATAAGATGCCATAACATGATTGTGTTGGGGCCATACACAAAGACAGTACCAAGTAACCGCGTGTCAATTTAGAAGCATGTGCAGAGAGAGGATTTCAATATCTCAGAGGCATAGTGGAATTTTTAAAGAGCCCCGGTGGCCGTTTCAGTCTGTTAGAGTACAGAGACAAAAGAAGAACCAAAATGGTCCCTAGTTTGGTGCCCACTTTCATGAAAGAATGTAAGTGCAAAGAATTGGTCAGTAGAAAGTCAATTAAGATTAACTCCTCTTCAGCCATATACTGCTAAATTCAAGCATTTCTCTCTACTATAAGTGACTTCAGCCTGGCACAATTGTTCTACTCATCCCAGAAAACACTGCGGTCTAACAAGAAATGGTGAAAAACTCATCACATTTAGAGAACACAGCAAGTTCATTAAATTACTTAAAACTGATTCTGTGCTGATATGAAAGAGCACTGGAAATGCCTCTTTTTGTGGTAAAACATAGGGTTTGCCTTCCTGAGAGGAAAGTTCAGTAACCCATTTAAGAAAATCAAGGCCTCATTTTGCATAAGAGACAGTTATGAAACGGTCTCTACACCGAGCCTCTTTTTGCAGCCATATTCTTCTTTATTGAGAAAGGAAGAGCTCATGAGAGAAAAAGGCACTGATTTCAAATTTGACAGTTACAGTAGGGTAACAATCTTGGCTCCAACACACGTATTGGTTTTACTCCACAGACTGCACTAGAAGGGAGGAAACCCCAGGGATCCTTATTGAAACAGCCCATCCAACAAGATTTGAGGTGATGGCTAAACAGAAGTGGACAGTGCTGTTTTCTACCTGTTCTAACTTGATCAACATGCATCTCGAGTGTGAAGAGGGAATAAGAGGACCACAAGCTTAACTTAATACAAATTGTGGAGTTACAGTCTCCTGCCTCTGTGTGGAGTTACTCTCTTTGCTTCCAAACCAGAGCACTAGCATGTTAGAAGGGGGAAATGTGTCCTGAAATAAATTATGTGTGCTACAACACCAAACTGAGGTTAAGGAAACAAAGGCCTGAATCTGGTCCCTTCTGTCAATTCAGGTTGCAGGTGATAACGAAAGGAAGATCTGAAAGTGATGAACAATAACTTCTTCAGCTCTCTTAGAGCATCTTGGAAGATCTTATTTGCTACAGTTCTTAGTTTGCGTATCCCTGTGAATATGATAAGGCAGAAAAAGTTGATGTTTCTCTCTTCATCTTCCACACCAAATTACAATTCAATACAACATAATGCCCGTAAAATGTAATGTCTCAAAGTCTTTAAAATATTAATGTCAGATTACTTTGGATTAATCGATTTTAATTCCGCTCAAAGTGCCTAGTTATAACCCTCTCATATAAAGTACATGTAAAAATCGCAAAAGCCCAATGAAAAATGCAGATTTTAAAATGCACCAGAGTAACGTCATGTTACTATGAGTAACGACATAGCACAACCACTGGGTGGAGACATAAGCCCCTCAGAAACAGCACTGGCATTCCCATACCAACTCCAAATGCTCGGCATAGGAAAAAGAATGCAATCTTTCAGTAAAGCAGGAAAAAAAACTGAGTGGAGGACTTTGATACCTCTCTTCAGAATTTCAGTTTACTACTAAAGACTGATTTCATGGTTTATGGAGGAACAGGGACACCTACAATTACATATTCAAGTTTGATAACCAGTGGAGTCTACTGCTGCCTTTCTTCATTTCCATTTTCTGCTTACATAGGGATGAAGAGAGAAGTAGCTGAACACAATTTCTTGCAAGACAAGCCAACAGCAGCTAACACAGCTTATAAAATACACATTATAAGTGACAAATATCTTAAGATGAAAACAATTTGCATAAAAAAATAGCAGGAAAAAAATGTTTCTTAGAAATTATTACAGCTAAGCTCCAACTGGCTTTGTTGTGCTTAATATCTAACATTTTACTGATAATGATCAGTTAAGCTGGCAGGAAAAAGAAGGCTATTTCAGATTAGGAAGGCTCGTAAGACTATTAAATAAATGTTTCTTGGCTGACACTATGAAAAGTCCACTGAAATCAATGTAAATATTCATACTGACCTTTGGATAAGCCCTGTTTGAGATCTTAATGAGTTGGTTCATTCTATTGTAACAGAGCTTTGGATAAAAGACTTCTATATCTTTTTAATAACTGAACTGCAGACTCAAACTAGTCCTTGGCTTTAGATGAAACTGAAATACATACTGATCTGTGTTTTAAGCCCTGTCCTCATTATATATTTTGCTATTGACGGGCATAGCTAATTTTTATCTGTGATTCTTAAGATAAGACGCAACCTCTTGATGGAGTCTTCTTTCCATCTTAGCATACGTGCAGAATAAACTCTTAACACAGCACAAGGCAAAGATCATCAGCAGAGCAGGACATGTTTTGCAGAGCATGAGGTACAGTCATGATCTAACTAGCCTAAATATATCTCTCTTAAGCCCTACACTATGGCAATACTCAAGCTTACACAATTCCAGCAGACTCAAGCTCTCAGAGCTAGTTACATAGCAACATTTAGATGTTGTGTTGAAGGACATTGTTTAGTGAGGACTATTGGTGGTGACAGGCAGATGGTTGGACTGGATGATCCTGAAGGTCTTTTCCAACCTTGGTGATTCTATGTATTTGTCATGGTTTTATGATTTTCGGTTATTGGTACTCCACATCATAGCATCATGTAGTGAATGTACCTGGTTCTCAGAAGAGAAGGACTACTACATTCCCCACGGTACTTTGCTCTTCTGTTACCATTTTCCAGCCGGAGAGAAAAGATAAAAGCTCACAGTATAAAAACTTGCAGATCACGAGACCTCGTCCCTTTTTCCGCCGTCTCTCGTCTTGGCAGCACCTCGCTCTCCAGCCGTCTTATTGTCGGTAGTAGAGTAAGGCCTACCTTGATTTTGGGACATTCTCTCTCTCTGTATTGGATTTATCAGCTTAAACTGTAATTATATTGTATTATAGTGTGTTGTTTTGCATTCCGTTATTTTATTTAGTAAATTAGTTTGTTTCTCCTCAGATTGTTGCCGCTGTTCTTTGCTCTCAGGGCCATCTCCTTACCCTTTTCCCCTTTCCCCTTTTCCCGGGACGTGGGCCCGTGGGTCCCCCGTCCCCTTTGTCACGGAACCAGGCCGAACGCCCATAAACCGTTGACAGTATTCTACACCACACAAAGTGTGTCAGTGTTGCCTCCAGAGATGAAAAAAAAAACTTCATTAAACTGAATTGAGATTAAAAGCTTTACTGGAATATTAAATATGAAGAGCAGAATTCAGCAACTATTTCTTTACCTCCGTTCACATTCCACAGGGGTCTCCAGTTCTTTTTTTTTGCTTCAGCAATGAAAACAAAATTTACTGCAATTAACTGCCTATGTAGCTTAGACTTCAACAAGTTTTGGTACTTTTTCTTGAGAGGAACAACTTATTCAGTCTATGAAAAATGTGAAAGTTTAAATGAACAAATCTTGAAGCAGCTAGCTAATTAAGTGCACAGGCCTCATTAACAGTCAGTATTTGTCTAAATAACAAATACAGCATTAAAGAGATATGTTTTATACTAATTTAAATGTAATCATCAACGGTGATATTCAGTAGGTCACAAAACCATAGAATAACCCAAGTTGGGAAGGTCCCATAAAGACCATTGAGTCCAACTTCTGGCTCCACACAGGACCACTCAAAAATCAGACTACATGACAGAGCATTGTCCAAACACTCCCTGAACTCCAGCAGCTCGGTGTCATGATCTCTTCCCTGGAGAACACATTCCAGTGCCTGATCACCATCTGGTGAAGAACTTTTTCCTGATATCCAACCTGAAATCAATGACGATCAATGAAGGCAGAGCAAGAGAAATATGCAAGTCTAAAATTGCTCCAGGAAGCCTGGTTATGTTTACAGGAAAATGTGGATCTGTCCACTGAAAGGAACGCTACTTAGTTTGAAGGATCTATCTTCATTGCTAGACAGTGCTCTAATGCTACAGGTAGTACCCAAAAACGTCAGCACAAGCCTTCAAAACCAAGAATTGGTGTACTGCAGAAACACAGATAGACGTATTGCTTCCTAATGATGAAAAAGTGAGTGGTTTGTACATAGTATGTTGCAAGTTTCAAGATCAGCATTGCATTTATCAGCAGTTTTGCTGTGTCATTCTGGAAACTGACAGAACTATCAGGTAAAGTACGTTTTTCATCATTTCTGGGTCACAAAGGCTTCAAGGAGCACAAGTTCTACATTAGTTTATTAATACAATACAGATGCATAAGAAGTCTAAATCAAAAAGGACTGGAAATCAAAGTAGTTTAAATCTTTTCAGTGAGTACTATTAAAAGTGTCAAAACCTGACATAATTCTTTAACATGATAAATGAGACACAGAATTCATAGGTCTGCATCCAAAACTCTCTAAGTTCATTCAAATTAAATCTTATCTAGAGACAGTGAAATAATGACAAGAACAATGTCTTTGACAATGGCTAAATACTATCTTGGCAAGTAAAACAGCAGTAACCATTGCACTTGGCTGCCCCCACTTCCCTTGCGAGCATGCTAATACATGCCTTATTTTAGTCTATGGAAATTATCATACATTAACTAATGTAAATTAGGCCTGCAGTATTTTTGGCTCATAAATTTCTGTCCTTCATCCCAAAATCATGAACAAACATGATTATTAAAAGAACAATGAATATATTAAGTCAAAAAGATATCGTTCCCATTTTACTCAGGTTTAATACTTAGTCCCAGATTCTCAGTTTCAACCAGTAACACATTCTGACCTTGATCGTCTTTTAATAAACAAATGAATCAGATTTTCTTTCCCATGAGGTCCTTGATTTTCAAACCTGAATTGGGAAGCAGGTTTCTGAAGATCTTTATTGCAATCTGCTGAGATTATATTTTTAAAAAGTGACCCTAAGCCTCGCAGGAGAATGGAAGCATTATGGAATATTTATATTTCCAATGTTGAAGTCAGCAAGAAAAAGGAAAGAAGCTAATAAAAATTTAAATAACAACAAAAAGATCCTAGGACTCTTCCTAGTGTTAATATAATACTTCTTAAACACATTATTTGCCTCCTTTGTGCAGCTTCCTTACTCTGCATTTACAGGATGTTTTGCCAGTAGTTCTGGTGGTCTGTGACATCTGATGAAGTTATTTTAAAAGTTAATTTATGAATGATGTTGTTGAAAGACAGAACATCCTTTGAAGGATGTTCAGACACTGTTTCAGACGAGCACTGTTCTCTAAAAAATTCTGTGTAAAGCAAAGCAACATCTCTGATGACCCTCACCCTTTCATTGTTATCAGATGATGACAAAGGTCTATAAAGAAGATCACAGTGCTCCACTTTATTTCACCGGTCCTTTCTTGCCTTTTGTCACCTTAATGCAAATTAGATTCTGGAGCAGCAGAGGAAGCTTTACAAACTGGTGTTATCTACCACACAGATAACATGGAACAAAACATATGCTGAAAAGAAAAAATCCTCACGACTCCAGTGACCAACCCTACTGAGATTGTAGCCAGAAATAATAAGTAAACAAACAACACAGACCTCCAGTCCTGTTAGCATAGCTGAAACTCCGCATCTATGTGACTTGCACTAGGTGGAAAAGGCAAGATTTGAAGAATGGATAACTGTTGCTATCCAACACACATAACAAGGAACGCAAACGCTTGAGTCCCACTAGAGAAAGGCAAATCTCCCAGTTGTGGGGACTTGCTTCTGGAATCATTTCAGCACACCTTCCCTATACCTTTGCAGAAATTCTGTCCAGGAGACAGAAGGCAAGAAGGGAGGACAACATTTCACATCAGCATGGTGAAACCTGACCATGCTCTTTACATCAGAGCCCTTAAGGTGCTGCTAACAATGTAAGGAAAATACCTTGTTACCAGACTTGTGATGCATTATGCATCCAAAGGCTGACCAAATGTTTGGTTCCTTGTTTGAGAAAGGAATCCCCCCATGCTGTCTGACACCAACACCTCACTCGCCTCTGCCATTAACCTTCCTCTCACTGCTCATTTTCCTCCTAACAGAAAAATCTCCAAGGCCCCAGGGGAATTCTTACTGCAAAAGCTGATGTCCCTGCCTCCAGAAGCAACTCTCAGACTTGAATGTTTATTAAATTGATCAAGCAAGATTTGTAACCATGTTTATTGTCTACAGGGCACTGGGGAAAGCACTCCTAATGACTCTTTTTTGCTAACACACACATGTTCTTTTATACCACTATGAAGTTGCATTTCAGAGGCTCTGTGAAGGCTTTTACTTGATCAGAGACAGAAATGTCCCAAGGAATTCCTCAGCTCTATGGATTCTTTCCAATAATTTCAAGGCTTACAGAGACAAAAAAAAAAAAAAAGACCTTATTTTTCTTCAACATCAGTGACACTGACAAGTGAGGAATGGATGGCAGTGATTTGTTTTAAGTGAGAACTCACTGCCACTAGGTATGATACATACGCATGATAAGTGCTATGATGGTAAAATCAAAGAACACGTCCCTTGCTCCCAGGCACACATATTCTATCAGAAGACATACTTGTGAATGTGTAACTTCCCATAAGTTTGTCCCTGCAGCTACAAAGATTTTAAGGTTACTTTTTAAAAGTTTTGCTTTTGATATGTTCTCAGACTTGAGCCTGTTGCCCAGATGTTACACTACCAGCATTCACTACGGAACGTTTTAAACAGATGTATATACCAAAATAGTGAGAAGTAACAGAGCCATCTAAGTACAGCAGTACTAGGGGCTGACAGAAGTCATTTACCTGGGTTTACAAACATTTACCACTAGTAAGAAAAGAGGCCTGTATTTCAAGCCAAGAATATGTTATAGTGGGACAAAACTATCATACATATGTGTATATATATATATACAAAAGATGCACAGTGCAATTGCTTACCACCTGCTGATCAGTCCCCAAGCAGTGGCAGCTCCCCATCTCACCCCATCAATTCTCCTCAGTTGTTTTTTCCCACATGAAGTCACATGGAATGGGACATCCCTTTGGCCAGTTTAGGTCAGCAGTCCTGGTTCTATCCCCTCCCAGCTCCTTGTGGCCCCTCAGCCCCTCACTGGTAGGAGGGCATGAGAAGCTGAAAAACTGAACTATGGCTCTGTGCAGCACTGCTCAGCAACAGCTAAAACATGGACATGTTATCAACATAGTTTCTCTCCTAAAGCCAAAACAAAGCACCATACGAGCTGCTATGAAGAAAATCAACTCCATCCCAGCTGAAACCAGGGCAGCCTCATCCCTTTTGAACACCCAGTACCTCCACAGCTGTAATTTACTATAGTTGTTGCTGATGTTCCCTTAGTCTTCAAGAAGTTGCCCTACATAGCAGATGCTCAGGTGTGAATCGAGGCTTATAAACAGATAACAATCTTAACTGAACATGTCACTTACTTGAAAAAGAAATCCATCACAGTTCTCTGCATCTTTTTCAATCTGCAAACCACTTCATGGCTGAAATGGAAATAAAATATATTTTTCTCAGCTGTGAAACCCAGGCAAAAAAGAAAAAAACAGTAACATGTATACTTGCAGGATTCTTACTGCCATTATTTTAAATACTAGATACTAATCTCTTCTCAGTGAAATTGTTACATGCATCTCAGTGCTGTTTTGATCGGATTTATAGCATTACAGTTTGTGATACATCTGCTATCAAAATATATAGACTTCCTATTGGCCAGGGCAGCGTCATTTTACAAAGATGATAAATACATAATTGATTTTCAGATAATAAAACAAGAAGTGCATACAGAAATTATTTTGGCAACTCACTGGCAAGCTTCCTGCTTTTAGAATGCATCAATGTGATCAGACTATAAGTACACTTGTATCATTTTTGTTTGGATTTTTATCAGCCTGTGCAATGTGCTTACCAGATCTGTAAATATCTCTGTACAGCTCTGCTCCAGACCCATGCTCATGCAATCAAGAGTTTTTCAGCACAAAGTCATTGCAGTTGCAGGATGCTCCAGAAAGTGAGCTCAGCCTACTTCAGGAAGGCCAGGCTTATTCTACCGTCTCTCCAGCAAGAAGAGACTATTAAGCTAACTTAGAATTACTTCTTTCCCCCAGCTCTTTTCTTTCAGGTAGGATATGGAGGCTTAGCTTCCATGAGGTTACTAGTAAGGTAGCTAAGCAGCACTATGGTGATTTGAGCACTCCTCTCCCCAGAGGAGACAAAGACCTATGTTTTATTTCATACAGGTCACCTAACAGCCATAAGGTGCTTGTTACCTTTGTTTTTCCTTACTCTCTGATGGAACGAGGTTTGGGCAGGTTAACTGGAGTTGCAAAAGCTGACTAGGCCTATCCATACAGCCTGGTCTGTGCTTTCTTCCTAGTGCTCTGCACCTGCAGACATCTACAGCTGCTGACACAGAAATCTAATCACCAGGAAATCATAACACAAAGGAAAGTGCAGCAATGACAGCAGAGCAGCAAGGTCCTAGGCCACAGCAGATGAGAATTTGCTCAAATGTAACAGCTGAAGGCACAGAAATTAAAGAAAGAAGCTACTTACCTTTAGAAGGCCTCAAATACACAGACATCTCTAGTAAGATACCCCTACCTCCACTGCTTACCCTTCAGTGAGGTCTGGAAAGGGGTGGATCCTGGCTCCATCCCATTGCACGCACCTGAGGTTCCCTGGGTTGGCCCTGCCTTCACACCAGGGGCTCAATCACTGTTTCAAGCAGTGACTTAGCATTTCCACTACAGAAGGCTATCAAACCCCAGCTGTTGCATGGTGGAGATGATCAAGAATCGAAGTTTGTACAAGTTTATTCTGTAGCCTGAAGGAGTACTTGGTTTGCCTTTATTCTCAGGCACTCTGAACATGCTTGCTTAATTATAAACAGTGCTGAGAAGCAACTCTGCTGTCAGTAATGTACCTCTGAGGAGAGGGAAGGAAAAGAGTTCATTATGCTTTTCTTGTCTATTATATCTCATTGCTGCTGTACAAAATGCTGCCTCACCAAGCTTTCTACACGTAATCCTTCAGCTCACTTGCAAGTTTTTTGATTGGCTATGAAAGCCTCATGCAAAGAACCACAGTTTTTTTTCCTCAAACACATATCCTGTGAATCACTCAACCTCAGTGTTTCAGGGTGGCTTAGTAAAATCCCTTTGCTCATAAAATGAATTGTCCTTTATCAACCCAAGTAGTTCCTTCCCTCTCCTCTTCAGCACTTAAATGCTTTGACTTGGTTAATTCCTATAAAATGAAACCTGTCCTACCACAGAAAATCCACCCTCTCCTACATTCTTACTACAGATACTATGGTAGATGTTATCTTCTCAGATTAGAAATACTAGTTTTGAAGAAGAGCTGGGCAGTACCCAACCACTCATTTTTAAGGAATTCTGTATAATTCATATGGGGCAATGGAAAGACAAAGATGCACTTGTGTTAGTTTGATAATTCACCTGGCTGTGATAACTTCACTTTTACATCTTTATTTTTTATTTTTTTTACTTTTTTTGAGCTGTTGTCTACATACTGTATCTGCTTATTGTTCTACTGGTGTAGTTTGAGCCCTAGATCTTTTCTTCCCTGGAAAAGGACAATGGGACTTTGAGCAGAACTGATTTTTTATTTACTTCATATTGGACAGCAAATATCTCAAGATAAAGGCACGGTGCAGCAAACACAATTGAAATGAGAATCCAGGGGAGGTTTAGGTTAAATATCAGGAAAAACTTTCCAGAAAGGGTTGTTAAGCACTTGGAACAGGCTCCCCAGGGAGGTGGTTGAGTTACCATCCCCAAATGTGTTTAAAAACCATTTAGATGTGGTGCTCAGGGACATGATTTAGCAGTGGGTTGTTAGAGTTAGGGCAGTATGATTAGGTTGCAGTTGGACTTGATGATCTTGAAGGTCTTTTCCAATCTGAGAAATTCTATGATTCTGTGAGAAGACTTTCTATCTTCCTTGCCAGCTACCTCTCTTTTGAAGAATTCCGATTAGTTATTCTACCAGCTGTATAGTTTTAAGATCAAAGTATCCTATGGAGGGCTGTCAACATCAGTTAACTTCAGAGGCAATTTACCAATTGAAAGAATATATTCCAAACATATCTTATGCTTCACCTTCTTTCCTGGCAATGTACTTGGCAGAGTGATGAATTTCTGAGTATGGAAGTTTTCTGACTTTTTATTTCCAGGTAAACCAACCATGTGAACCGCCTTGGACTTGAAGCCCTCATAACTCCTCAGTCCCAAGCTCCAAGAAAGGTGAGCAGTTTTATTGTACTGGGAACTACACAGTTATTGGGAATATGTTCTGGGAAACCACCATGAGGGGAAATTAACATTCTCTGGCTGATCCTAGTTGCTCCATCTTTCACTTTCATCTCTGATGTGAAAATCTGCTCTTGAATAAACTATTCATTGATCTCTTACATATTAAGTATCAAGCTATGAGCTGTTTCAAACTACCTAGCTGAATGCTACAGATATAGATGGGTTGTTTTTATGCTCAATAATGTATTTAAATGTGAAGTGGTTACGTAAAAATGGAAGTCAGAAAACCAATGTGAAATTGCTCTTCATTTGAGCAAAGTTCATTAAGACCATGCTGCAAGGCAGCATTTGCCATAAGGAAGAAGCTGGACAATCAGCTAAATAAAATTAGGATAAATTTTGGTACAGATTGATTTATGCACAAATATCCCAAATTGGGGAGTTTATTCGTGGCCGCTAATTTTCTCTATAAAGTAGGTTTCAGTGGGTATTGAAGAGATTGTCTTTCATTCTCTGAGGAAAAAAAGCACAAGTTTCACCATAGGAATGAATCGGTAGCATCTAGATTTAATGGATGTTTTAAAACTCTAATGAAAATATTATATACAGATGATGAGACAATGTAACTGGGGAAGGATCTCTCTTACTGTTGTCATGACACCGATTTACTGTGTTGTGACAAAGTCAGAAATATCTCCCCAGTGCTAATATTTTTCCCAAAAACACATCACTTGTAAATAGCGAACCTGAGCATGAAAATACTGAAAATGTCAAAATATTTTGAAAGTTCTTTTCATATTTGAAATGTCTTTCATTCTGACACCAATGCGCTGTTTCTCCTTGAGATCTCTACTTTTCTTCAGTGATCTTAAGTTCTGGAGACTACGTTTTTTATACAGACATCACCTGAATTTCACAGAAAAGATGGACAATCTGTACTAAACTGAGACAGAAGAATTGTACATATGTAATCTATTTACAAGGCCAGACACCTTGTCAGGAAATTAGACACCTTCTTTATGTTCTGTGCTGAATAAACCCATTTTAACATGTTGTAAATCCTGCTTAATAACCTGACCAGAACCTTTCCAATTATTAAAACTCAGCTGAGAACTTACAAAACCAGAAAATGATGATGAATCTTCCACAACTTACAAGCACAGAATGTTTGTCCTTTTCCAGACCTCCAAGACCTTCCCTGTCCTTTATTATTTCCAGGTAAATGCTAACAGTTCATGAACCCTACTGGCTTCTGCTTCTTGTTCCATTAAAAGATGCTTTTAAACGTTGCCTTGCCAACAAATTTGAACATATCTACATTTGCTAAATACATTTGATTCTGCTCTTTATCCTCTCATGAACGTATTTCCTTGCTATAACCATCCCTTTCCTAAAAAGTTTCAGAATACATTAAATTTTTATGAAGACTGAAATGAAGAAATAATTTAATTTTTCAGCATTTTTGCTTTCCTTCTGACCTGCCCATTTCTGTTTGCTAAGGGCCAATCTTCCTTTGTTTCTCCTTCTTTTTTCTTTTTATACCAGCAAAGCTGAGTTTTGTACTAGTAAAAGCATCCCAAGTCTTCCAATACGCGATAATCTTCCGTAAAATTTTTAACAGAGATAAATGCAGCCCAGCACAAATGGCTGCCAAATAAGGGTTACAAAGAAGTGAAAGAAGGAATTGCACATTGTCCACCCAATAGAAGTGATTCAGTAATTGCAGTTTCAGCAAACTTAGGTACTCTGCCCTTTGGAGTGCATGCAGGATCCTACCACATCATTTCAGGTTTTGTACCTTTTTATTCCATCTCCCTCCGTAAGTGTTCCCAGAAGACACAAAGATCTGTATGCTCTGTGAAAGTGACCTATGGAAAAGCATGATGCTCTACTATAGTTTCATGGCATCATTCTCAGGGGATGTGCTTGCTAGAGCCTGCACTCACAGATAAGACTCCAGTGTCCATTTATGCAGTGTCCTCTGTAAAGCTGCGTACATTCTCAAAGAGAAAATTTCCTAACTTCTGAAAAAAATAAAATTTTGAAAATGATGTTTTCTTCAGTTGGCAACAATGTGTACAATATTTTTTATTAAAATGTCTATATCAGAAAATAACACTTAAATCTACTTATGTGTTTTTCTTTCTATGTTAGAAAAATTCTTCAATACTTTTGGTTACTTTCTTTTCCCTTTCTGCGCTTTTCCCTCAGTGCCACATCCTCATGGTTCTTGAACACCCCCCGGGACGGTGACTTCACCACCTCCCTGGGCAGCCCATTCCAATAAATTTTGACACATTCTCTGCAGTCCGGTGGAAAGAAAATAATAAACATTTACAATGACTTATAACTCAGCCTCTTCATACGCTCTGCAGTATAACCCTCAATTAAAATCTGTGAGAGGCAGAATGATGTGGAAAATACGGTTCCACAGAGGTCTGAGCTGTGCAGGTGACTTAGTTTCAAATGGACATATGATAACCTCCAGCATCTCCAGAATAAATTAAGCCATCCCATACATGAAGTCTGCTCACATCCCTAAGAGTTGCACAGTGAACACATGCTTATTTAATGCAGCAGCCTGAAATAATCTCTGCACATAGAATTAACCAAATCTGGAACATGTCTCAGAGTCAGGGTAAAAGAACAAGCATCAAAATGCAGACAAAAATACAGCCATTGTTTGCACTCTGTAAGACCTGAGATGTGAATAAAGACAGATTCCTCTGCCTTCCTTACTATTAAAAGGAGCCAGCCAAGTCTTCTAATCTTCTCAGCATGCAAGTAGTGGATTTTTCTGGGCACAGAAAACCTCCAGACTTTCAAATCAGAAATGCAATGTGGGAGATATAACAAAGTCAAGAGTTGAATCAAGCTTTTGTGGCAGATCATAACGGCAGAGGGTTTTAGGCCTCAGTTTAAACTGTCTGCAGTCCTTGCCAAGACAAAATTCCTGTTGATCTCCTTGCAAATCTGCTGTATTCCTTCTTCATGCATGGGAGCCCATCTAACAATTTGGTTTTAAACCCCCTACCCATGCTGAAAGAAAAGACATTGTCTCCACTTCTTCAACAAATACAGAGTACCAAGTCATGTTTCCAAAGGAATTCCCTGGGGGAAAAACGTTCTTCTACCTTTTGTTTTTAAGACTAGCTAAATAGTGGATATATAATAACTAAAATGAGTTTGCCTTTTTTTTGTTTGTCACATTTCACTTTTTAGGGTATTGCATAGATCTCTCAGGAGCTCTACATTTCGCTTCACCTTTCTAATCATATGTCACAGCTCACAAAGCCTATAGCTTTTTAAAATTAGTTCTATTCTCTGTGGAAACATTCACTGAGAACATTCAGAGGCTGCACTGCCTTGGTTTTGTGGATTTGTGATATAGGTTTTATGTGAGTGTGCTGTTTTTCAGGATTTGCCACATGAGCACTCCAGGAGCATAAAGCATCACATGGTGACCAGCTGGCAGGGCAGGTAAATCCACCAGAGAAGTCCACATTCAGAGCAGAACTTGCAATGTAACTGTTGCAGGATGCAAACTGCCATGCAGTTCTACTACCACAGATATCCTGGCCCAGGACTGTGGCTTTTGTAGGAAAAAATAAAGGGAAAAAAATCCATTGCAGTCAGGACTGGATATTAATATCACACACACAGGTAAGAATTGAAATGAATAAAATATTTTGGGAAGAGCAATCAACAGATATATTACCTAAATCAGGCTTAGCAGAACACCTCCCAGTACCTTTGCTCTGGGTCAAATAGCAAAAGTCAGTTTGAAGCTGGTCAGACATAGAAAGCTGCTTAAATCCCAGCTGTGGTGAGTTGCAGTGGGTCAGCCATGGACTGGACAGTGATTAAAAAGAAAAGCTTTTTAAACTGTGGACTTAGCTAGCATTTTTAAAACAGCATAGTTGTTTCCATTGTGCACTTCTGTATGACAGCCAGCACGCTGACTGTGACCACAGCCCATGGAGAAGTTGTCCATGTTCATGCATGCAGAATTGGAAAAATCACCTGTCAAAAAGATACGATTTCCCTTGAACGGCAGGTGATCAGCATTCAACAACAGCCCTGTCTCGGCATGAAGCCTAGTAGGAAGTAGAGTGTCATAGCAGAGAAATAAGATAATTGAAAAGGAAAATGTTTCAGCACTTGGGACTCCTTCTGCCAGTCTCTCTGAACTAAATCTCAACAACTGACTGGCAGACGGTGTCTGCCAGTGTCTCTCTGTCAATGGAATAGGTTGGCCCTGACCCTCTTCAGAAGGTGAGACACATCAAACAAAAGACAACAAGACTCATCCTCATTTCAGCTCACAGCTATTAATTTTACGGTGTGACTCCTCTGAATAACAGATGCATAGCCAGAACTGTTCCCGGATTCCAAGTGATGGGTGACCAGTTTCCAGCACCTTGACTACTCTAATTACACTGACAAGCCTCCTGAAATCTCTGCTGTGGTCCTTCATCTGAAACGAAAATGCAGATGATCCTTAATAGCGTCTGCTGAGCTGCGAGGAACGAGAGGATTAATTAGTTGCAGTTCATAAGACAATAGTATTAAAATCCATGAGTAACTGCAAGGTGCAATTGGCATTAATGATGCAATCACTGCAGCGCACGAAGGACAGGATTGGTCTCATCTATTTCACATCTGGAAAGAAATATATTTGTTGTATGCAGATGCTGGGCCACAGGTTGGTTGGATCGTAGCTCTGTTGCCCTGTGCAGCCACCTGCCTCACCTGTGGACTGCCATGCCAACAGAGGAGCATCACCTTTATATCTCTGGGGTCCTACAGTTGCTGCAAGTCTGCCCCAGAGCATCTTTCCTCTCACTGGGGAGGATTATGGCTCACTCTACTCTTTGGGCTCGTGAGGTGTCCTGAAGAGGAGGGGTGTACAGCAGACAGAGCAGGTTTAAGCCTTCCCTTCCTCAGCCCACACTGGCATTGTGCAGGATCTTGGTCATCAGATGCAATGCAGCCACACAGCTGCTGCCCCCCAGTCTGACTGCACTTCGGAACTCGCCGGGCATCACCCAAGGACAAAGGGTTTGACACCACCCAAATGGTGCCAAAATACCCTTACGATTTCAGAATGATTGAGAAAGCCTCACAACTCAAATTTGCTGTACTGAACAGTTTTGACACTTCCAACAGTGTTTTTGTCCCTCAAACCATTCTGTGATTTGAGCTCTTTCCCATGCACAGCAGGAAGCAATTCCCAGCCCCAAACTCACCATCTTCTGTAAGACCAACCCTCAGGTGAGTGCAAGAGGTAAATACAGAGAGAGAGCAGAGTCCTGTGATCATGGAGAGCAGGTGCATAGGTTTCCAGTCACCGCTGAAAGATTGACATTGTTCAGCCCAGGGCCACCAGCTCTTTTCTGCTTCCCTCAGTTCAGCCAGCTGAGCTCCCTGTGAGCAGCCCCTCAGCCCTTTAATCCAAGCAAAGAAGGGACTTACACTTGCTTTCAGCGCTAGGTCTTGGCTGAACTATGCAAATGTAATGAAGTCACATCATATGTTTGCGTAAGGTCTGCCTTTCTGCATCATAGAATCACAGAATTCAGAGTTGGAAGGGACCATTAAAGGTCACCTAGTCCAACTCCCTTGTAATGAACAGGGCCATCCACAGCTAGATCAGGTTGCTCAGAGCATGATTCAGCCTGACCTTCGGTGTCTCCAGGGATGGGGCATCCACGACCTCCGTGGGCAACCTGTTCCAGCCTCACCACCCTCATTGTAAAAAACTCTTTCCTTATATCGAAAAGGATATAAGGATCTAAATCTCTGCTCTCTAAATTTGAAACTATTTCCCCTTGTCCTACTACCATAGACCTTGCTAAAGAGTCTGTCACCATAACCAGCCTCCCACCAGCTGGGACTTTCTGGCTCCTCTGGACAGGAGTAGACTTAAACCTTGCTGAGCAACTGAGTTCTCCTAGAAAACCGGTGCCCTTCCTCCAAAAACAATCTAGTTTTATCTTTAAAAACAAACATTTTTTTTTCAAATCCAATTATCTATCGACTCTTTCATTAGACCTTAATATCAGAGAGCCCCTGAAACTGGAGACATTTCATTTACACATACACTTACTACCAATAATTTGTGACTAACACAGAAGAACAACAGATGGGAAAATCCAAAGAACTGGCAAGTTTGAAAAGTTTATTGGAGATTGCGGTTACTGCAGAAAAAACTACTCAGATAAGAGGGAAACCTTCCCCCACACAGACAGGGAACAGTCCAAGTGTAATATCATTCCTGATGTCTAAGCATATGGGAAATTCATGGCAAAGGCATTACATTCTTCTTGTTAACTTATAAAAGGAACTGGCATGGATTCTGCAGTGACTTTTAAAGCATTACAATTTCTGGCCAAAGTTGAATGTGACCATTTACGCAACTGTTTTACTCTACTCAGAGCTGACAGAGGGTCCAATGTGAATTTGGAAACATATACTGTTTTTTGTTTTATTCAAGTTAACTAATAGGCATTATTTAAATATACAGTCACATATTTCCCAGGCTAAAAATGTATCACCTCACACAAGTCCACCTTGGCTTCCTCTATAGGGAATGCTGAACTGAATGTGACTGTAACTCTGGGCATGAAGACTCCAAAACTTCCTTCCTGGCTTCTCTGTGTAGTTCTATTAGAGAGAAAAAAAGAAAAAAGAAAAAAGAGAAAAAAAAAAAAAAAAAAAAAAAAAAGATATTTTTCATTTAGATTAATAGCTCAAAATATTATCTCACCATGAATCTAACCAGTACCACAGCTCAAAGAGCAGTCACAGCACAAAAAAATGTCCATTTATTTCTGATTGTTTTAAACAGCTGCATATTACAGCTGTGATTTCAAACATCTGTATAGAACCCAGGCATGCGGCCCCTCTGCACAATACAGATTATTGTAGGGTTTTTTTTTTGCCATTAAATAGTGTGACATTTTTAGGCTTTGCAATGATACATCAGTTTAAGCCTCCAAATATGTACGTGTGCTGGTGAATCCTCCAGAGACTTATTCACATACCCAACTTCATGCACTGACGTCAATGGGACTCCATGCAGGAAGGACCAAATGACCTTTGAACGTCACTTCCAGTCCTGTTTTTCACTGATTCACCACTTGAGGATTTCGACATGGGCTGAAGTTCTCAAAGCCGGATCCTATGTCACTGAGGTCAGAGACAAGTTGCAGTGGTGGTGCAGGAATTCCTGCAGGAATAGGTTCCCACTTGGGCCCATGTATCTATCTTAGGAAGCCTTGGAGAAATCTTACGCTGAAAGGAGTTTATAAGCATTCAGACTCCTGATGCCTTTTCTGATTGCTTCTTCTTCATCCCTGAAGAGACACCATATTTTTGACCATAGAGGATGTCCTTTCTGTAATGCCTTGTAAACATCTTCACTAGCCAAGATTCTTGCCCATTACAATATTTCTGGGGCAGGTCTTCACCATGCTAATGTCGATGTCCAATAGAGAAAACTGGGCATAATAAATAATGATCTACAGCAACTTCCTCTCAAATTACACCTGTGACTCCCAGGAAATACAAGATGTGGTCATTTGGCATCACTTCTTGGAAACTAGGCATTTGAGTCAATATTTACCTTTGCAGTAGTTATAACAAGTAAAACATCATGAGATCATTCTTTTAAAACTCTACATTGAGTTATTTGTTCCAAACATACAGGATATAAAATATACAAAGTCTAGAAGGAGTAATAACTCCACAGAAAACCTCTCAATATTTAGTGTGTTCTCTTGAAAATGGAGCATACAGAGGTTGCAACATGCAGAGAGATTTGTCTGATGTAGTGTTTTCTGTGAATATATTTATCACAATACACTTAAGTCAGCACGGTAAAAGTCACACAACATTTATAGCATGTCTGTGCTGTAGCATATGTCCCATCAAAGAGTACAAGAGAAAGAGCAGGAAGATAGTGTACAAAATGGGATAACTGAAGGGCTTTTCAGAAGAAGTTACATTCATAAATCCAGTATAACAACATTACTGGCAGATTGCTTCATGTAAGCAGCTCTAGAGGTCTGTAAATGTACAGTGCACAGGTACTGCTTCCAAGGTGATTTCCAAGTTACTAAGTTCAGTGCTTTTTTCTTCCTGCTCAACGACCTTTACTGAATTTCTACTGCCCTGTCTCACTTTTACTAGGAGGTTGTTTTCAAAGGACTCACATTCTTGAGGGTGGCATCCCATAGTGCTTAACCTTTCCTGGCAGCATTTTGGATAGCTTTTAAAGCATTCTAAAGTATGACTGCCCTTATCAGAGGGAAAATAAGAACATCCTTCCCTAATCGGAAGAGCATTACAGCTGGATTCATTTTTGCCCTTGAATGTTCTCAGGCTGGTGTCGAAAGTGGATCTGTAAGTCTGCAGCACCTTGACACAAAAACAACACCTGACACATAACTGCTGAAGAACTGTGAAATCTTTGGCAATGGTACTTCGGAAATTGGGCTTCAGAAGAAGATGGATAACGGGATTGTAGAGAGTGGAGGACTTTGCAAAGACAGCTGGAATAGCAAAGGCTAAAGGAGGAATCTTATCTATCGATCCAAAGGCTGCCCACATGGCAATGATGGCGTAGGGGCTCCAAGCAGCAAAAAATCCAATGCACACAGCAATACTCAGCTTGTAGACCCAAAAAAAAAAAAAAAAAAAAAAAAAGAGAGAGAGAGAGAGAGACAGCAATGAATTAAAAAATTGCATGGATGAGAAAAATAGCTACTGAAATAGCATATGCATAAAACACCACCTGCTTAGTCCCCTCAAGTTTTCCAGTATATCTCAACTGCACTCCAAACACATATTTGTCTAGCAACTTAACTCTGGCTGAGACTTAGTTCTGATTAGAACTTAGAAATTCCAGAGTTAAAACATATCAGAATAATAAAATCAAATGTTTTTTTGGTATAAATTATCACAGAGATATGTAAAATGTCATAATAAATACTGGGTCTATAATAAACTCTGGGAAACCTAAACTAAACTGTAAGCATCAGATTGTACAGGCAGAGCAATGTGCAGGGCATCATTCTAAACCTGTTTTATACGTGAAGTACACGCTCATTGTAAAGACAGAAATAAGAATATTTATGCTCCTGAAGGAGCTTCAGAAGTCCATGTTTGCCAAAAGTACATATTTACCAATGAGGAAGATAGGAGATAATGTATTCCCTTTAGAGTAGTATCAGATCCAAACGAGCAGAAGAAAATGCATAAGGGAAGAACTTTTGTTTTCAGCCGCTCATCGTGCCACCTGCCTGAGCTGCCCTCTGCAACTGGGAGTACAGAGCTGTGAACTAACTCCATTAACTGCAAATCCAACACTTTTCTCAGTGAGACTCTAGCTGTAGATTAAAGGTTGCAAAAATCGTAGGTTTTTTGATTGTGAGAGATTACATGGTTGTATTCAGTGTGAGGCTGTGACAGGCCCTGAGCACTGAACACAAGCAGAAAACACATAAGACTCTTTTAAGCCAAAGAGCCACTCAAATGCTATTATTTTCTCCCCGACTTTAGTAGTTTCACAAACTTTATTTTGCAAGAAGAAATGTATGGTGATTATCAAGAAACACACAACACAAGTTTGATGAGGAATGTCTGTAGTGTTTAACCATTCTGGCTATCAGGCTAAAATCTGTTCATGAATTTCCATATGTCCCTAGAAAACAATTCACTACAATAGTTCTACAGGAGAAATTTCCCTTTCATTGGTAATAACCACTGGTTCATCTGAAATCCAAAGCTAAATTCGGCAGAATTGAGAAACAAGGTATTTTGATAGAATAAGACTAGTTAAAAAAAAGATAAAGGCAAATCCATAGGACAGGATTAACATGATTTTCTTTCTGTAGTGCTCTATTTCATTACATTAGCTGAAGGTCTGCTTCTACCTGTGGCAAAGACAGTGCCATGTGCATTAATTTTCTGATTCTGAACTGTCCATGGCCAGTATAACAGGCTGAGACAAAAAGCAGCTTCTGCGGTAAGCAATATGCCTTGGCCCTTTAGAGTCACATTAAGAAAAAATGGATATTAGAATTGATTGGTTCATTTCCCAGATGGCTTATTTATGGTAGCAATTAATCTTTGGGACTGCGATAGGTTTTGCTTTGTTTCTGTGAAAAGGCATTTGGCACACACTTTCAAGAAGCTCTCAGCCAACCTCTCGAAAGGCATCAGTACAGCTTTTAAAACGAAGTGAACATTCATCTTGCATAACTTTGGCTATCCAAAACTTCTGTTCTAAGCAAAAGCCAGTCAAGGTTCTTTACAATGTCAGAGAAGGAGAAAGCATGTGATACCATCCAAAGATATATGTCTAAAATTGATGAGATGGATGGCTCTCAGGTCTTTGTCACTGTCAAGCTTGAGGCTGAACTTAAGACATCTAATTTTAACTGAAGTGCACCTAGACAAAAGGAACCCTATTTGAGATACTTGAGCATATCAACAATTATATGCATACATTCATCCAGAAAGAGACTTTGTTATTATTATATTGTCATGCCACATATTGAAAAGTCTAGAGTTTAAAGTGCTTGCACAGCACCTGATACTCTCCCCACAGTAAGAAGTATGAGGAGTGGGCTAATCAGTGATGCGAGCACAAGATGGGAAAGAACACTGGGATTTTCATGAGCAGAACTACAGAGGAGAGTTTTGGTGAGATAGTTAGAAAACAAATTTGTGAGCACTCACAAGAAATTCAAGGAAGGATACCTTTATGTTTTTGCAGGCAAATAAACCCACTGTCACCATCGCCACTGCTGAAATGCACCACCCACCATCTCACTGCTCAACATCCACTGTCTGGTCAGTTCAGCACTGATGAATGTCAGTGGGTGACATTTGTTCTACACGGAGGAATTCAGTTCCACTCTTTTGCTTCATATGCACTTTCATGTCAGACACCATTTTGTCAGACTGCCCCTCTGCTGCCACCTGTCACACAGCAACAACACGTAATGGAATATTGGCGGGAAGGTTCAACCCCTACTGCCATTTCACCAACATCTGTCTCTGACATACTGGGTCAACATGATAAAATTGAAGGCACTACTTTCAAAGCAGACTCATATATAAGGCCATGGCAGTCATTAGAATGATATTTTTTCTTTCCTTTCACTTTTAAAGTAATTGCTATGGGTGAAACTATTCTGCTGAGAATAAGAAGTTGTTCCTCCAAATTGTTACTGAAAGGGCATGTGGAACTATTTTCAAAATCTGAGATTTGTCCAAATGCATGCTTATAAACAGCAAATTAATTCCTTTGATTCAAATATTTGTATGCCTCAAGGGACTATTACAACCTCTATTCCTTCTTCTGCAAAATAATAAGCCAGAGAGCCAATGCATTGCTAAAATGGGGGGAAGCAGAAAAAGAAATTAGAGATTCACAGGCTGTTTTGAAAATTCACGCTGTGAATTTTACTCCTCTCTTCAATCAACAAAGCACCAAAAAATTAAAAATAAAGTAAAAATGGTAAAATACTGTTACGATACCATGACTCAGAAAAATAAATCCCCACCCAACTCATATTGATGTCTGCTCCCAAACAAGTCAATGGGCCTCTTTCCAATGATCACCTTTCTCTCAGGGACTTGGAACAGACTTTTGGCTGTGTTGCTTTTAAGCAGCCTGGCATTACTTTCTTCACCTTTTATTTTGTACTTAAGAGAATCTCATGATATCTGCTCAGCTTCACAGTGCTGAGTTATGCAAGATGATGGCAATTCTTCAGCTGCCTTGCTAAAATGTGATAAAAAATATTCTTAATTCTATCTAAATGCTCAAATTAGTTTGGTAGCTGCCTATTTTTTTAAGTGAGTGTAATCATCAGCACATAGCTTACAAAAAATAAATGTAAGTTATATGCCCTCTCCTGTACTCAGGCACTAACACGTACTGCCTGCAGCTCTAAGTAGAAATGATGTGCTAATATTGCATGAACTTTTTTACTTAAAATGCATACAGCAGCTACATATCTTCAGTAAAATCCATACTTCTTGCTTCATGAAATAACTTGGATGGACCATTATATGGAATCACTACATGCATCATGATGAGTGAGGCCCTGGAGTGTGTTCAGAGGAGGGCGACGAAGCTGGTGAGGGGTCTGGAGCACAGGCCTGATGAGGAGCGGCTGAGGGAGCTGGGATTGTTCAGCCTGGAGAAGAGGAGGCTCAGGGGAGACCCTATTGCTCCCTGTAACTACCTAAAGAGAGGTTGTAGTGAGCTGGGCGTTGGCCTCTTCTCTCTTGTAACTAGTGACAGGACGAGGGGGAATGGCCTCAAGCTGCACCAGGGGAGATTTAGGCTGGACATTAGGAAACACTACTTTTCTTAAAGAGTGGTCAGGCGCTGGAATGGGCTGCCCAGGGAGGTGTTTGACTCACTGTCCTTGGAGGTGTTCAAGAAATGTTTAGATGTTGTGTTGAGAGACGTGGTTTAGTGCGGTTATTGGTGGTAGGTGGATGGTTGGACTGGATGATCTTGTAGGTCTTTTCCAACCTAGCTAATTCTATGATTCTACAATTCTATGAAGTGCAAGAATAAGCGTAGCCTCCTTTTGCACTGCCCCAGAGCCATCTAAAGCACAAGGGTGAGGAAATTCTGGCTTCCTCTGAGAAGTTAATGCTAGATTTAGGGTGAGATCCCCTCATGGTGGCTTATACCTACAGCGCTCGTCTAACCCTGGATGCTGCCCATGCCATTTTTCAACAAAATATAGAAAGCAGTACAGAGATATCACTATGTAATTCTTCTAGTGTCCTCTTAGAATACCAGGGAGCTGTGCAGCCCAGAGTAAGGTATGATAAACAGTGTGCCATAGAGAAACAACTGTTTCTCCAAATTTTCTGAGAAGAGCAGTCACTTCAGTATTGCATGAAAAAGAGAGAGGATGCTACTCTGAGCCAACTAGCATGGCTGGCATGGAGCATGCTGGGGGAAATGCCCCTTGCCCCTTGAGCCAGCCCTTCACCACCTCAGGTCTGCCAGCTCATCCCCCAGCCACTGCCAAGATGCTGCCTGCTCCCCACAGTGACTCACAAAGAGGAGCACAGGCTCCTACACACCATCTTTCTCCTCTGCTCACTGAATGTATGCTTGAGTCAGGTAGCACAGAGCCTGAACTCCACATCTGGATCCTTGAAGACTGCAGGTGTCACACACCGCCAGCCTCGCCGACCAGCCTGTGGCTAACCTCCTCTAGTGGCTCTTTCTTCAAAAGCCTGCAAGAGCAGAAGGCTCCAACAGAAAACTGCAGATTGTCTCAGTGAGCACTCAGAAAAAAAAAAAAAAGATCATACTGGAGCCTAAATACAAATATGCAAGAGACAGAAGATAACGGGCTAAGCACCAGGCAAAGCAACAATAGTTCCTGAATTTCAGTCTTGTAGCTAATTATAATTGCCCTGATGGCCTTGGTTTGGTAGTTCAACCTTGCTCCAGTTCTCATCAGTAAAGGAAATATCAGCCCTGATTTCCAGTCTGGCAGGATTTCTCTATACAGAGAAATAATAAAACTAGTCAGCTAAACACTGCAGACTGGCAGTTCATTGACCTGTAAAGCCAAAGCATATTGCAATTTCATCATGCAAAATATCCCAAAGATGGTTGAGTCTGAAAAGCAGCTGACAAAAACAGCTTACACCAGAAGGAAAGGACTTAAAAAGGTATTCATCAAGCAGAAGTCTGACAGCCTGGGAGATGACTACAGGCCACCCCACACCCTTGATCGGTAAAACTTTTCCAATTTTAAAAAAAAAAGTAATAAAAAAAAATTGCCCACGATACCAATTTTGAATTTGCCCAATGCCCCAGTTTCTGGAGTCTGTAAATCATAGGGGTTTTATGTTCACTACAAATGAATTACTCATATAAGAGCACAGAAAAATTAAATTGACTTTTCCTAAGATGTCTGTAGCATTCTGGAAGTTTGTTTGTTTGGTTTTTTGTTGTTGTTTTTTTTTTTTTTTATCTGAGCCATGCTCACATGGGCATCTAGAAGTACATATTTTTGAACTTTCCACTAGTAATTATAAATGTCTATGCTACACAAAAGTAAAATCCAAGCATAAATATGATTGTCTACATTACATGACAGAATCTCAATTTCACCTTCTCTCCAAATAAAATGATTGTATTCCATCATAGCAATCCTTGAAAGTAAGACACATTCAGCATTGATTTAGTAGGTCAACGAGGTTCTCCTATGCTCATCAGAAAAATGATTCCCTCCCCCTCAAATCAATACATATTACACAGCCAACAGTGTAACGAATGCAATTGTAAGTTTGGTATTAAGTCTGCGGCTTGGTGCAGATTCTCTTCCTTCACAGAGGCAAAACCAATGTTTAGAAACAGCATGTTGACCATTAATCCCCAAATGGCTTTGAAATGCCTGCAATAAATTGCAGTGTTGCTGCACCTGGCAACTAAAGCATCTATTTCAAGTAGACAAAATCAAGAGAGGCATTGAACAGCCGTAACATGCCTATAACTTCAGGAGTAGGTTCATCCACTACAATGAAGTATTCAGGTTTGGGATCACTTATTCTAAACCATAGATCTTCTTTGAAGAGTAACATTTATCCAATTTGATTTCCATTGTATTTCACACTACGTCCATAGCTCCCCCCAGCTGTACCCAGACGCAGCTTTCAAGACTGGTTGTAACAGGGGATGTGCTTCCAGTTTCAGGAGAGTATAACAACCTCAATTAATTTTCATGGTAAAACATCTATTAAATTAAAGAAAAAAAATTTAATTAGGATTAAAGAAAAAGTACTGTAGAAGCCAAATTTAAGCCCACTTAACCTCCACGAAGTGTATATTTTGTTGTTTCTCTGCAAATTACTGTATTTCATATTAAGGACAAAATCAGATACTGCTTCCACAATAAACAATTTTGAATTATTATGAAACAATGCAATTTTTTCAGCCTTCCAGTCTGCAAAATGATACTTCAGTATTTTAAATCATATGCTTCAGATCCATCACAAATTACAACCACAAAGCAATATTAGTTACGTTCTACATTATTTGGCCAAAGGCATACATAAACTCTGAATTAGAACAAAAAATTGAACACTACGCCAAGAGCCTACCCTCTTATGACTTTAAGCTTAGTGTGCTGTGAAGCATTTGGAGATGATATTTGGACAAATATTTGGTGAGACGTGAAGTTACACTCCCAGTGGTTTTTCTCGTGCAATATCTAGGTGGAACTTGGATGTTTTCCTGAAATTGCTTAATTCTGAGGAACTCCTGAAGAAGCGGTAATTTTCTACATGCCAGTTTGCATTCATAATATTTATCTGCTTTATCTGTATGCCTAAGAGCATGCTTTGTCCAGAAACTGGCATACTCATGCACTTCTGAAGAAAGCAGATGAGAACAACAGTGTCCTCTGTGTGCATTATAACTGACATTTATGGTACTCCATAATAATAAAAGCAATTTCACTAGTTAGCAAACCTTGTAAACTCACAAGCACAAAAACACTAAGAGTACTAGACATCTCACATTCAGTTTTCTAAAAATCTTGCTATTGGCATTCTAAAGTAGCACAGAAATAAGTCTTGCAGACAGATCTTTTTAATGCTGCATGTACATTAGTAATAATGAATGCTATCTGTATTTTATTGCTCTTTTTTATAAACAATATTCAACTACTACTAACACCAACAAATACACTGAAGCAGGACTAACTCGATGCTATGACCTAGCTACATTTATATGGCTTAGAAAAGAGGTAGCAGCTTAGTGTACAGGGTAACACAGACTAAAGCAAACTGCATGAACCTGGGAAAGGTTTGTGGTAACAGAGGAACCAACCAATGACAATTACTTGTAACCTTGAGGCATCAGCTGCCAAGTAAGAGCTTTAGGAATCATATATCGGGGCTTAGACTGACTAACTGTGTAAGTCTTGCTTTAAGTGACCAGATCGCTTTCTGGATTTAGTTTTTCAAGACTAACACAAGAAGAGCTCAAGCTCTTCAGCTGAAGTTGGATCAGACAGCAGGTGTAGAGGTCAGATCTGACCAAGACTCCCAAGTTACAGTTCCTTGGTTTCAGAGGCAGGATGGTAAGATCAGAGGAAGAATGTGCTGTAAACTGTCTCTAATTTGACAGAAACGACAATTCTTCCAGCAGGAAGAATCACAGTTCAAAAAACAATAATTCCAAACCACAACACTGACATATTTGGGATGGTTTGCTTTTGCAGAATTTCTTAAGCAAAAAATAAACCAAAAAGGGTCTCTCCTCTCTGCTCTTTTGAGTTTGACCCTCTATCAAATGTCTCCAAGAGATGATAATGTAAAACTACTTGTTTTTTGTACTATTATTCCAGGGTGAGACTCTGCAGATAAATAGTTTCAGAGCAACCTTCATCAAAGACTATGTAATCTAACAGTGAATATCAAAGTAGTTCCCAGGGGAAAAAATAGATTCAAATAACTAAAAAAATCAGAGATGACAAAGAATAAATACTTGTCAGTAGATGACAGGCAATATTCCTAGTGATCCAGCAGCCTACCAGTATCAAACTCTATGATATTTCAGAATGAGTTTGTGTTAACATCACAAAGGAAGCGTTGGAGAAGACTATTCATTTTTCCAGTTTTTATTAGAAGGGACTCATAAGAATGACAAGCAATAGTGAGCAAAGCATGCATGTACATTTCTGAGTGTTACAAGCCTACAGTGTAAGCAGAATCTAAGTCTCACTGAACAGGAGAGGTCAATTAGGCTATGAAGAGTCTCAAAAGTTAAAGAATTAAAAGATTGTACCGTGTAATTAAGTGAAAGATGTAAGAAAACAAATGCGTAATGAAAATTCAGTCTCAATGCAGTGATATACATAAAAGCTTTAATAGGAAAATGTTTCATCTAAGGGCTATTGCAAATAACAAGTACGTAAGACAAGGGAATACTCTTTAGTTCTTCAACTGCTTGGATTGAGGATGATATTTAGGTTACAAAACCATGCCGTAGGTTTATCATTTCCCACAATGATTAAAGCCAAGACACTCAAAGAGAGAGACCAGGCAGATTAAGATGTCTAGTGTGGTTACTCTGGTAATTCAAAGAAAGATGTCAAAGAGCTCAAACTTGTTAATACGGAAAACAGAAAGCAGATCATCTATGTAGATGCAGACCTGTGAGGTATCCAGCTGTATTTCCAGCTGACAGTACCCACACTCTTGAACAGAGAGAGAATATAAGGTAAAAAGACTCCAAGAAGAATGATGATAGGAAGACACATAGCATGTAGAAATAATTAGAGAAATTAGAGAAGGATTCATGGAAATAAAGAAAAGACAAAGATTTTATCCATGGAGATAATTAACAGAATCAAGAAGTAACACTCTTAATGACTTTCAGGAAGCATACTATCAAAAGAGTGAAGTACACCTAATGCAAAGCTCCTCTTCTTATATTTTAGTGTACTTATTATTTAGTTTATTTATTTCCTGAAATGTAGTTTGGCAGCAAGAGACAAATTTCCACAACAAATCCTGTGACTACAGATCTAATTTTACCATATGAGCCAGTGAAACACAAGCCTAGGAAGGCTTTGGTTCAAAAAGTGTTTATGAAGATACACTGTTCTATGACTTCTGTCCTGTGTTCAGTTACACAAATGAATTTGATTTTGTTTTTATCTTTAAAAATCCTTAATGATATAAAATTTGAAGCCGGATCCCATCAAATGTCTGTAACTGGGCAAACAGAATTCACTCACTCAAAACCATCATGGCTTTCATAAACAATGGCTCCTTAGCATGAGGCTGAAACTCACTTCCACACAGGGCTCCAACCCTCCTTTCAATCAGAGATGACATTACCAGTTTATTGAATGATACCAGTAGATGCACAATTGCTGTCAAAGACACCTGACAGAGTTCTGAGTGACATTGATTTTTAGAGTATAAATAGATATACTTCTGTGTGAAATGGCTTTTGAAATTATACTACAAAGGGGACGGACTGTAAAGCTTTAATAAAATAGACCCAAGGGGGATACTAAATAGCAGAAGCTAAAAAAAGGCTGATCATGGGAGACCTCACAATCATGGAGAAATGAAGTATTTTGGGAATACTAAAAAGACAACCTGAACACCAAGACCCAATGTTAAGAGATTCACTGTTAAGAAACATTTCCTAAGCTCATCACTGATATCTGAAAAGGCAGCATCTTTTGTATTGTAAAATATTTACTTTTTTATTTAATGTTTCTAAGTTTTACTCCATTCACCATGATGTCATTTAAAAGTCCAGATTTTCTACAGAAATGTTCCAATTTCTTTAAGGAAAAGCATTAAATCTCAATTTTCACCAATAATGGAACTCTGTGAGCTTAATTATCACTCCCCAGAAACAGTATAGCTATTACTTGCATGTTTAGCAATTCATTGCCATAGAGCAAATCTGCGCAAGACAATTTCACTTTCTGAAATGAAAATACAGTAAGGAATGACTTTTCCTTCTTTATTTCCTTCTCAGGAATTTTTTGTTTCTTGAATGGTGCTACCCTATTGCAGCAAAAGCAGCCTGTCAAAGACTAACTTTTAGTTACCTTGACGGTAATGGTTTGCACGTTGTTTATCCTGGTGGTGCCAGAGACATGCTGCTCCACTGCTCTCCTGGATTCTTTGACAGTTACCAGAATAAGTGAGTAGGAGGTGACAATTACTCCACAGGGGAGAAGAAAACAGAAAACAAAGAGAACGACGGTGTACGACATGGACATGACATCTACATTGGTGGATTGCCAGTCAATGCAGCAAGCTGTGCCATAGGGCTCCTCTCCATATTCTCCCCAGTGAGCAAGGGGTGAAGAGGCAAATATTGCTGCATAGGTCCAAGCACAGGCTATCAATATTTGCCCGTGTTTTCTCCTGAATCTGTTGCCTGTAAGACACAAAACAATCAGTGAAGATCAGCACACAGCAGTATTGTAAGATCCAGTTAACTGAACAAGTCAAAGGTCAACTAATAGGCCCTCGTATTGCACACTGGAAATTTCCTTTTTTCTTTTTTCCTTCTCCCAGGAATAATCCTCTGTAACCTTCTACAGATTGCTTTTCAAAATAATGTCTGCAAAACAACTAAACCCAAGCGACTGATCCATGGAGTTCACTAGCAATTACACTAAAAGAAACTCTCATTCCTTTTCCTATCTGAGCAAGATATTGGTTTGGGTTTTTGCTTTAAACACAAAATTCAAGCATTTTGAAGAGCAGAATGTCTTTTTGCTCTGAGCTGATTAGCACTCAGTAGTACAATGGACCCTTGCTTCACAAGCAGGACTCACAATGGACTGAAAACTTCAAAACTGCAATATGACTGGACCATGACAAAGGTAAGTTTGGGTACTTTTTTGGACACAACTTTCAAAGCAGTCCTTGGCTAAAGAAAACCTAAACAAGGGGAGTCTTTCCAAGAAGTGCCTATCAGTACTACTTTTTTCTTTTTTTTTTTTAATAAGGAAGCAGGACAAAGGAATAACAATGCCCTCCATTCAAACAGTAGCTTAGAAAAACAAAACTCTCAGCAGAAACATATTTATTTCTTGACTTAGGGTTAATATTATTAATAAAACATAATTTTGGGATAAGAAAAAATGAGTTTTCCTATAATAACAGATATTAAAGATTTGTGTGAATGCTCCAAAGAAGATTTTGTTTCTCAGGTCATGTTTTCAAATTTCCATGCACAATATTAAAAAAAAAAAAAAAAGGCATTTCTTAAAAGACTGTACAGAAACACCACTGAAATCTGAGTAGAAATGTAAGAGATAGAAATAAATATATGAAGATATTTACTAAAACTCAAAAATATTTAAATGAAAGTCTGTATGTGAAGATCGACCTATGCTGTGCTGAGAAAGCAAGTGAGTAAGGGTGAGATTTAGCTTGTCTTTAAATCACTATTAGCTCTACATTTCCCTCCCTTCAGCTGCTTGCTCAACCACAAGAAAGGGCCTCACTGTAACAGATAAGCAAAAAGTATTACCTCTAAAATATAAGACTCATAGTACACAAGGGATGTGTTGCCAGATGAATGCTGTACTAGAAAATTTAATCTGTATCAGTATTTATATTTGATCCAAATTGTTCAGCTTCTAAATCAGCATTTAGAGCTCCTTACAATGATCTGCATTCCTCAGATGCTCAAAACCATCAACCAGCTAGCACTTTTCTCTTCAGTAACTCTGTCTGTCTGCCAAAACTCTCTGATCTTCTTAGTCTGAGTTTTTTTCTTGATTGTGAAGTTCTGTTAAAAAGTAAAGACATTACTTGGAATAGAGGTTGGCAGAAAGAGGAATAGCACCAGCTGTTATATCAACATAAATCTGTATGAATAAATCTCTATCTAAACGTAGCAATGAACTCTGAAAGCATACTCAGGCTAGCTCTGCTTTCAGCTCAGAACTCTTATTTCATGTCACCAAATTGTCACCTGGAATTAAAAGAGATTAAGAGTAATTATTTGCATATATAGTTATGCAAGATGGGCAATAAGCCCTAAAGTCAGATCTCGGTGACCACAGAAAAAATGCATTGTTTGACTGGAAGTAAAAGAGCTCTGCTATAAAAGTAGTCTCTAGGATACACAACTCAGAATTGATCATCTATGTCCACATGAAAAACTGACATCTTAGACATAAACAGTAACTTACCATAAGCTGGAAAACAAATTTTGAGGCAGCACACAATACTCAGTAATGTCAGTGTCGAGAGACTGCAGATCCCAAAGAACAGCCCACAAAACGCATAGAACAGGCAAATGTGTTTTCCATACAACCACCTAACAAATAAACTTAACGTTAACATTTAGATGCTAGCCTTCTTTTTCAAGTACAATACAAAATTGTAGAAATACATTTATAGCTGTTGTCTTAAAAATAAATAAATAAGCCTGCATTATCAAATTATTTGTTGATTGGTGACCAACCACAGAAGAGATTCTCAGTGGAAAAAAATTACAGCCAGTAAAGCGGTCGCATCTTCCTTTATTATTATGATTTACATTTGAGCCTTTTTATTTTTATGAAACAGAGAAATATCTTAATGATAAAGATTCTGAAAAGAAAAAAAAAAAATTAAACTTTTCATCACTAGTAGGCCAAGGTCAGAAGTTAATACTCATTATCTCTGCTATCTTTAGGTATTTTTTTTTTTAAGTCACATTTCATTAGAACCAACAGATTTTCTTGTGAAGGTTTTCCAGAGGAATAGAAATTTTATCTGAATCACTGTATCTCCTCACTTTCTATTCAGAAATATGCAGGATTTGTGGTAGTAGTAATCAAAAGATTATGAAGACAGACTCCACTTAGCATAATTAGCAATACTTAAACTAAGCTTTAAAGAAGATCACAAAAAGCAGATGTTAAACAATGATCATAGACTGAATTCATGTGGATGAAGAGGACAGAAGTGGGAAAGGAACTGAAAAGTTCTAAATTCACAGTGTTGGCTTAATCTATTTATTTTTAAATTTAAGCATAACAAGTAAATTCAGTTTTATTTTCATGCTACCAAATTTTACTGCACAAATTTAAAAAATAAAGGAAGCATTTCACCATCACTTGACCATCACATACTGCCCATGAAGAATAAATACAGTAGGTAGTGAATGTTTGGGACAAAATCTCAGCCCTGCAGAAATCCAAATGATAGTAACCTCAAATAGACATGAACATTAATTAACACCAACACCCCATATATTTGCTATTAACATAGCATACTCCTCTCAGTCCCTCTAATTAATTTCCACTGTTACAACAAGAGAATTGGCACAGTAATTTAGTATTCCTACAGGCACAGACCTCCAAAACCTGCAGAGCATGTTAAATATCATGTGCACAGTGAACAAACCTGTGTGAAAGGCTGGAGGTTACAGCTAGTGGGTACAATGTCAATGTCATAGCAAGGTCACTGATGGCAAGGTTAACAATGAAGTATTCTGCTGGTTTCAACAATTGCTTTTTCTTGTAGGAGACATATAGGAGAATACTGTTCCCACACAAGGAGCATATTCCTGCAGAGAAACACACAACATTAAGAATTTAGAATTGATTGTAGAATTCAGAATTGATTTAGACTGGATATACGGAAAAAAGGTTTTATGATAAGGGCAGGGAAGCACTAGAACAGGTTGCCCAAAGTGGTGGTAGATGCCCCATCCCTGGAAACATCCAAGGCCAGGCTGGATGGGGCTCTGAGCAACCTCATGTAGCTGTAGGTGCCCCTGTTCATTGCATGGGAACTGGACTACATGATCTTTAAGGGTCCCTTCCAACTCAAATGATTCTGTGAAAAATTTACTTCATCCATCTTTTATTTTCCTGCACAGGAGTAATGGATTACCACAGTCAGCATAGTTAGCCATCACAGTTAGTATTTATCAGATGAACTTGTCTCTTTTATTATATTTGTGATTGTCTCATCTTAACACTTCAAATACTTTTATTTTTATCCTTTTTGTTTTGTCCAATCTATCTACAGAGATGTAATTAGTAGTATCAAAGTGGCCATAGGCCTTTAATTGAATTTGATAGTCCTTCCTTTCTCTATGAGACCCCTTGGAGGTGCCCGATATAGTTTCTAGTAATAAAGGACAATACAGTGAAAATGTTGATTAATACATGAAAGAGAAAAATGTAGTTAAGTAATGTCTATACTACATGAAGAGACAACAATTTTCTCTGCAAGTCCCACTTTCAGTATAAGACCTGTCAAGAAAATTGAGAAAGCTACAAATAGTCTAATAGAGGACAAGCAAGTCACTCTTTACCTTTAAACTAGCCACTAAAACCTATGAAAGTCAAACAATTTTAGAAGATGAGAGAGCAGTCAAAAAGCAGAGTTTTAGGCATCCTTTTACAGATACACTAGAAAAACACTTCCATAGATAGCTTTATAGGCCCATGGACATGAGAATACCTAATGAACTGAAGGATCCCATCATTAATGCAGTGTAAAGTTAAGCCGTTAAGAAGAGCCCAAGCATTTTTGTGGATCTCACTGCTTGTCCTGGCTTTGTAAAGAATATCATTTTATATATAGAATATAGACAAATATAGATATAGAAATTGAGTTTACCGAGTTGCATAGAGACCTACAACACAAACCAACCTTGGCTCTTTATACACATAAGAGAATATGCCTCATTTAATAACACCCTCATAGGAAAAAAGTAGGTAATTTCCCAAATGTTCTATAGACTATGATATTTTCTTTTAAATGAAATGACAGACTAGCAAGTTACATTAGGCAGTGATTCTGAATTCCTCTCCATCACTGATCTCCTTAAGCCATTCCTTTTGAATTCTAATTCTGGAACTGTTCAATAATTTTGCAAAGAAATTTATAACAGCATTTTTGTTGGTGTCAACAAACAGATCCAAGCGCCCAGTCAGGATCACTCAATTTTCTGTAGTCTTGTAAACACACTGTTGTCTTGTAAAAACACTATCTGTTTTTTAAGCTCTTCAGAGCTTTGACATGACCGACACAGTAGATGCTGGGGGCAAAACCTGATAAGCGACTCAGTAACCTGAACATGGTTTTTTATCATGGGATTCAGAAAAGGAAAGTTAAAAAGAAAGTTCAGAAGAACACCATGTTGTATGAGTAGCTGAGCAGATATGAGGGAGGAGGTATATGGAGTGGATATAGATGAAATCTTCACTATTTTACCAGCAGTTATTTGTTGTTGATGGCATATGGAAAACACCAAAAGCAGAAATAAAGCTATATCAGAAAAATTCAAGTCTATCTGGTGGGAGAAATACAGCATGAGGTTTCTTTTGGGAAATTACTTTATTGTTAGCTGAACCAGCTCTGCAAACTCAGGAACACAAACACTTCAAGATCTGCTCCCTCTAAATTGATCTGTATTGTCCAGCCAGTCTCCTCTTAAACTCAGCTGTCCATACACAGCTACACTCTAACAGGAATAGGGCATATATTCTCTTAAAGTTTTCAGTATTGAAAAAACATACTGAAGAACTGGTTAATATTTGAAACCATTAAGATGCCAATATTCACTGACAGCTGACAGGGATTAAATACACAGATTCACTTTTTGTTGGCATATTTATCTTGTATTAATTCCACACTTCAGGGTTAATATTAGTTGCCTTTTATTCTTTCATGTTAAGGCATTCATTTAACTTCTATATATTTTCTCACCATCTTGCGAAGCACCAGACAGCAGCCATGCTTAGTGTCCTTAGCTAAGGGGTCAGCCATTGCTCTCCAGGTGTCAGGGTTGCCTTTCCTTTCCTCTGATTCATGGTTTATTGATGAATACCATTAGGACTGGACCTGCATTCTTTTCATCAGTTGGACCAGGACCATGGAGGAGAGATTTGCCTTGTCAGGCATAGCCTATTTGCCAGAAATCTCACTTTCTCATGCAGTGACTATAAACATTGGCCTTAAGTCTGATCTTTCCGGCAGCTTATCCAAGCCCATAATGACTACAGCTTTTGGTATTTTACTTCAGATATTATACGGAGTCAGGATACACTGTTCTGCGATTTTCAATGAGGTGTGGAAAATAAAACCTGTTGTTTAGACTCAAAGACACAGATAGCAAAAAATGCCAGTCTCAAAATCCAGCATATCTGTGCACTTTTATACTCCTAACACTGAATAAAGCTTTTGTCCCTAAAACAAAACAGAGGATAAAAACTTCTTAATGATGTTACCCGTACTTTTTCCCGTTTTTGAATACATAGAAGCTTGCCTCTTGTCAGAAACAAATTTGGCTTTTAAAGTTGTTTCTTTCTCCACGTTACATCAAACATAATAAAAGCTCTATAAACATATGTACCATAAAATCACGCATACCAAAGACCGTATAGCACGTTCCAACAACAATATCAGCTGCTTCTGTTATTTTGGACTGGAATGTTGAATTAGCAAAAGATGAGTTCATCTGAAAACAAACAAACAAAAACAGGATATGGTATTAGAAATGTAGTATGAAAGCAAATATCTGCAAGCTCTCTATAAGGCTATAAGATGTACTCTGGGTAAAGGACAGGAATAATTTCATTTTATTTTTTTGAATTAGCAGTTAATTTATCTGAATAAAGGTTGTGAAGAAGACAAAGTCAGGCTCCTTTCAGTGCCAGGACAAGAGGCAATGGGCACAAATACAAGAGAGTCCCTCTGAACATCAGGCAGCACCTCTGTGCTGTGCAGGTGACAGAGCACTGGCACAGGCTGCCCAGAGGCTGTGTGTGGGGTCTGCTCCTCAGGGACCTTCAGCAGCCACCTGCACGCGGGCCTGGGCCCTGCTCTGGTGTCCCTGCTGGAGCGGGGGTTGGGCCCAATGCACCCAGAAGGCCTGCCAGCCTCAGCCTGTCTGAAATCACAGATGAAATCACAGCCAAGAACTGAAGCCTAGGTGAACAAATTTCAATTAGTTTGAGGGCCTCATCTAAATTTGAGAACATCACAATATTACAGCTGCAACTCGTAAAGAGTGCCTTACGTATATGTAAGTACTTGTATAAAGTCTTCGGCAAGGAGACAGCATGACAAGTCGATGGGATTTGTTCAGCTTTCCTTAGAAAACTCCTTTGCAAATACAGTTACACTGATGAAAAAGAGCTTCTAACAACTGTATTCACAATGGTCTGAGATACATACTGGCATAACTCTGAAAAATGCCAGAATTAACATCTACTGTCATTTGCTATTCCTGTATTCCCTTAAGGAGTCTGCTATGGGGCCAGCCCTGTGACCCAGTCCAGACCTTTCTGCCCATGTGAAGTAGCTCAGAACCAGAGGGAGGGGACTAACTTGTGTTTTGCAATACTCCTTCTAGAGGCAGACTCAGCTACTTAGATGCTCTCACCTACAGGGTTTAACACACCATCTAATTCAAGGGAAAAGACCTAAGACAAAGTTTTCTTCTAGCACAATATATAGGTATATATATGGTATCTCACAGGTAGTTTATTCTCCCCGTGGTCCCATCAGTTTTTTCCACACAAGCCCTTATTTCCTCAACTGCCCTAATCCAGGACACTAACATCTACTGACAACACAGAGGCTACATGTTTCTTCGCTAGATATTTCACCATGAGGAATGCTAAACCTACTGTGTAACACTACGAATGTTTATACTGTAATCCTTTTGCCAATATTTCTTTCATTCATTAAGCAGAAACAGGAAGATTTCACATCAGAAGCCTCAGTTTGGTCGCCGTTTCCTAGCGGCCACCGCTGCTGCATGTGACTGCCCTCAAGAGACAGTAACCAAAATAGCAATGGGACATTCAGCTGCTTCTTCCCTGAGGCAAACTCTTCACAAGGAAAAGCCAAGCTCCTGTCAGACATTACTACTACATTTTCAATGCTCTATCCTATCAAAAGCAAATTTGATATTTAGTAAAAGAAAAGGCAATCTACCCTGTAAAACACAATTCTTCAGCTAGTCATGAGCTCTTGAAATCTACTGAAATTCCTGGTTTTCCATTATGCTGTGCTCGTTCATCAGAGCTAGATGCTCTTAGATTTTACTCAGATTGCTTCTATCACAGCAATACAGATAACAAAATCATGTGCTGAGAAAAAGGGAGTTTTCTTCAAAGTGTACAGCCCTCTCTGGAGTGAGTCATAGCAACATTTAAGCCACAATGTTAATGTAAAGAAATAATAGAAAGAACTTTTAACTAAAATCACACCGTCTCAGGATGAGTGAAGCCTTTTAAAGTGTGAAATCTCAAGTTCAAAGTCTGCATAAACCTATCCTCTTAAATAGTTTCCAAGCATCTACCTTATTGCCGACTTCTATAGTAATTTTGAAGCTAGATACAAACAGCGATTAATTTTCACATCAGTAGTCTGCAGCTCTGAGGGGGCTACAGAAAGAAGGGCTCTGGAGAAAAGAAAAGCATCACTTTCAGAAAATGTGGATGAAGCCATCTTTAAAGAGGAACTGAAAAAAGAACAGGTCTGCATGCTGACTGCTAAAGAATCACCTGACACTTCCTTAAATGCTTTGTATGGCAGAAATGTGACATGTTCTGGAAAGCAGCAACAAGCTTTACTGGCATTTATTCTTTTGGTCCAAGTTTATGTGCTATATAATGATAATTTGAAAAACACCTGTATTTTTTTCCCTCCATCCCTCAACAGTTAGATTGACTTGCCACACAACAGTCATGATTTTGAATGCTAAATGTGCTTCATTAAACTTCTGATAGCATGTTAATTACATAAACCAAATAACAACTAAGGCATCTGCACTCAATGTATCAATTTCAATAAAATGATTCTTAAGTAAACTATTGTCACCGTGCATAAATGTCATAAATCTTTTGTTTTCTCCCTTCTGATAGTCTTCTCTTGATTCCAGATCTTCTATTCTCAACAAATAATATTTTCCCCAGGTATTCATTGCTTTTCTCTTCCCCCACGCTATACGTATTAGCATAAAATGCTAAACAAAAGTATGAAAAGTATTCAGCAGTTTGCACAGCACAGCAGGAGAAGGTTAAAACCAACAGATGAATAGACTTCAATAACTTATCATTAAACATAAATGTATTTATGGTAACTGGTAGGTACTATTTCATATCACTTGTCACTTAAAATAAGGAGAACACAAAGACCTTTACCAATAAACATAAGAACGTGTTCTTTTTTTGTCATGGCTATACTCATAAAGACTTTGGATTTTGTAACGTGTAAAAATACATTGCACTTTATTTGCTTGTGTGAATAAACATTTCTGGACACAAATTTCTATTCACTCATTTTGTTCACCCACATTGCCATTTTACCATGCAATCATAACGTGAGTTGGCTATGCATGCATGCATGGATGCACTGAGATTCTATCATTATTCAGCCTTATGGGGAATTCTCTTGGAAATTAACTTGTTTTTCACTCTGATTATAAAAGGCCATATTTTTGGAGCCCAGGATTAAAATCATGCTCATCTCCAACATCATGTTAGTCCACTGTCTATAAATAACACTTGCTGGAAGGACTAATTAGAAGTCAGAGAGCATTGTGTCATGTGTGCAGTAGATTATCCATGAATGTACAAGGGCTAGTTCTGCCAGAAAATACAAGGAAAATTAGATATTACAAATCAATAAACTATTTTTTTTTCTTAAGATATCCACCGCCAGCCAATATGCTTCTATTTGTCCTTCCAACAACATTAAAAGCATCCATATGAATCAAATACATTAAAATGAGTAAAGGTCTACAAAGAGAATTACAGCCTATGTACTTCTGAATGAAGTGTGGCAGAAGGATAAGTCCCCAATCACCAATACAGAAATACTGCTACTTTTCCAGCTCAATGCAGAAAGTAAAGAAATTCTGATGCTTCGTAAATAAGAACAAATTAAAATAGAGACAAAACCTGTTGTGTACTTCAGCATGATCAGAGTAATCTCCATATTCCCTACTCAAACCAAGATGTAAGTCTTATCATGGACTTCTCTATACTAAGATGTTGTCCTAGATTCAGTTTTATAAGTGACCTCATAAAAGACCTCTCATAAGAGACCACAAGAAGTCACACAAGATCACTGTATGATGCTAACAACTGGACTTGACAAAATTAAACCAATCACCCAATTCTCAGGAATTCATTTAGAGGGTTAGTTGGGGAAGGAGGCAATACTTTGTTTTTGTCATTTGTCTAGCTTCAATTTCCAGTCACACCAACTCCCACATCATCACAAAGTGACCAAAAAGAAGTTACCCTCAACCTCTCCATGATGATTTAAATAGAATGAACTTAGGGTAGAGGCTGTTTCTATTCCTGATTTCACTGGCCTCAGCTGAAGATCTGGTGCTCCAGAATGTGGTCTTTCACTACAGTAAGCTAATCTATTATCAAAAATTTATTGAGATTTGCACCATATCTTAGGAGTTTTGTGGCTACCAACCTTCATTTTCAAAACCACCTAATACTGCCTCATTATTAACTCTATGCTCCAGCTCTTCTCTGGGAAGATACATTTGATCAAAATCCTTCAAATTTCAAAACCAGTAGAATCTGTGAGCTCTTACTTCCTCCAGGATTACCAATAGTTATGAAGTTTATTAATACAGGCATCTTCGGGCAACGCAGTGTTATCTGCAGTCCATGCAGGAATTGATCCCGTCACACTGGGTTATTCTGCCATTGCTTTCCAACCTCAAAATGCTTTCTGTCCTGAATTTTCTTCAAGTACAAACAGCAATCTAGCTTGCAAAATGACTGGGCATTTGCCACCTGCTTCACATCCTCAATCTTCAAAATCTCACAGAAGCTGGTAAGAACCATAGAAGCAATTACAGCTGTTCAGAGTAGAGGCACAAAGGGGCACACACCATAATAGCAGGCTACTCCCCAAATTCTTTTCACATGAGGGACCAGGGTGCAGATGCCTCAGGTCACGCTCTCACTCAGCCACCAAATGGATACTGCATACCAAAGGACATACTGTTCCTTTGTGTAGTTCCTCTTTGTCTTCATAAAGCCTTGTAGTGAATTTGTCACTTTTCACGTAAAAGCAATAAGAGGGAACTGTTAAGCTTAAGTATGAACGTGACAACTCCCTTATCAAAACACACATCTGGGTGCAACAGCAGCATATACATATCATAAACTTCACCGAGTTACACGACTGTGTCACAAACCTTAAAATCCTTTACCAGCTCACTGACCAAGCTCTGAAATAACTGAAAGTTGCAAAATACCATCTCTACCATGAGCATGTCCCATTTCTTATAAAACAGATTATTTTTAGCAATACACTTCTCTAATGCAGTCTGAAATCTTCACCCATTCCGTGGGACTACACTGAATTCTCCTTTCTGAGTTGCAATGTAATATGACCACAGTAACAAGAAAGTTTACTGCACATTTTGAGCTCATGGGAGACACAAGCTCAAAAGTTCTTGAAGTTTCCACTGAACAAAACAATACTTTGTTTCAGGAATAAAAGTGTAATCACTCAGAAAATTTCACAACTGGAATTAACACACAGTTAACTAGGAGTTAATTCCTCACCTGGTTTAAATTTGTGTTCCTCACACATTGTAATCAATGTGTGAATACAGATTACACACAGAACAAAACTGACAATTCAGTGACAAGTTACAGAAGTGCTAATTTTGTCTCTCAAGAGGTCATAAAGAAGATTATTTGCTATACAGCCATGTCTTCTAAGCTGAACTCCCCTTTCTGAAGTTTTAAAAAGAAATTATCAGCACCATATTGCCTGCTAGAAAGAGAACTGACTAAGAATTAAAGGAGTGAAATGATATCGATTGGGATCCTCAGGACAAAAAGTCTCATTGATCTTAACTAAGGTCACAGGTATCCAACTAGGTTCAGCAGAATTTATTTTCATCCACACTTGGCGAAATTGTTGTTATAATTCACACAAATACATGCTGCTTCTGTTAACATTTATGTTTTGAGAAACTAGGTTATATTGGAAGAGAAACAAAAAGCAGAGGCTAATGAGAAATGTGACCTCATTACAATGGGCACGAAATCCTGTCCTCAAGCACATTCACTAGAGCAGTATGAAATGTTTCTGACAAAATCTTATGAAATGCTCTCATGGACCTCAACATGGATATCATTTTATTTATTTATTTTGTAAAATATGTAGTTTTCCTACTGTTCTGCTTAATAAACAACAAAAACAGGGAAATCCTTTAATGAAATATGTTGAATTTAATTGTGCATTATATATTACTTCAAGATCTACTCTAGTTTTATTTTTTTAATTTAAATCAGAATGCTTTATTTTATTGAAATTATTGAACAACTCAACATGTTTCAGCTTTTTTGTTGTTTTTTTTTTTCCCCATCACTACTAAATTATCTGGAAAACCACTTATTCACAAAACTCTTACCTCAAGGCCTGCAATTCATAGAGGTTACCCATTACATTCCATATGGACTTATACTCTGTGGATGACTCAATATTTGCAATTTGATTACCCAGAAAGTCTCATCCCTCCCTGCAATAATGGTTTGCAGTAGCAGAGGACTGCTGGGTTGGTTTTTTTTTTGTTTTTTTTTTTTTTTTCCTGTCTTTGCTTTAGAGCAGATGGAACAGATGCCACCGCGTTTTGTGCAAGTGGTCCATGACTTTTGGAGTCATTTACCTATGGGTCTGCCAACACCTCAGCTGATCAGCCTCTTAGCTCATTTTAAGAACTTACAGATGCATTCTGACTGCCTTCTTTTCCTGCAGACATTTATAGACTGGATGGATTAAACAAAACAAGCTGCTGCTCATACTATCTAAATGGTTAACGTGATAAACTCCTGACACTATTTAAGTAAAATTAAATGAAATTACAGACACTCCCAGAATATTTCATAGTCATACAAATAGTAATAATTCTAGGTATTTTTACTAAGTGCTTTAAAAGCAAAATTCAAAACAATCTTACATTTTCCTGTTTAGCACATCTATTGATGTTCCTTATGATTATTCAACTAATGAATTGGTCTGCATTTGCACAAATACTTCTTTTTACTGCAAAGCAGAAATCTTCAACATCTATATTATATTTGAGATTAAAAGTAGGCTTTCTGCAGAAGCTACGACTTTAACATCTTATGCTCTCAGTGTCGTATCTCCTACTAACAGTAATAAACTGACAAGATGGGGTAAGGAAAAACATCTGATCTAGATGGATTCTATTTCTTCCCATTTTCTCTTTTTCAGGTAAAACATCCCCTCAAATTATGGTTATTTCTCCTCAGCTTTATCATGTATTCTCCTCATTGCCTTTTTTCTTCTTGCAATCAATTTGTAATGGAGAATTTACTAGGGAAGTCACATCTTCATATATTTTTTCAGTTATTATTTTCAAAATTTTATAAATCTTGCTTGTATATGCAGCCAGAGGAGTACAGGAGGAACTGAAAAATAAATGCTTTGTGTACTGCTCCATTATGAATCTAAAGATAATGCACACACACAAAAAACACTGCAAAAAAAAACTAAGGAAAAAAATCACCTATGAATCTACAGCAGGAGTGTTCCATGCTCAGAATAAGGCTTTTTAATATCAGTATTTATATAGGAGTTAATTCCTCATCTGATTTAAATTTGTTTGTAACTTGCACGCTGTAATCAGATGGAACCATCAGCCTCCAGGCTAACCTCCTGAATTACAAAGTATAAGCACATTATCATTTCTGTTTGCAGAAGCTTAGAGATTTGTATCCTTAGTCAACATTTTCTAAAGGTTAATTATTCTCAGTATGGATTTTTTTTACATCTTTCTTTTCCCATAATGCTAGACAAATTCAAGTTAATTAACTACCAATCACTGACTTGCATTTTCAACCTCTACCACTGAAAAAAGCATCTAGTATCAGAAATCTGCTCCCCAAATACATATTTGCAAAGCACAATTAAGTCAGGTTCATCACTGGGTTTACATAGATTTCTTAATTATCTTATGAGGGAATTTTTTTTAATCCCTCTTGAAGCTTTCTCTGGCTTTTTCTCAGTTCTTCAGCCTGTATTCCTCTTGCTGTGGGACAACGATTCTGACCACAAAATACCTTCATGATTGCTATACCTATTTTCCTATTTAGATATGCAAAGCTATTCTTTCTTTTCAGTCACAGTATTGTAAAGGGAACTCATTGGTCAAGCATAAATTACCGCTGCTGTTAGGCCCTTTTCTAATATTTTGGGCTGTTTGATGCCTTTGTATTTAACTGATCCATCTCAACAGATCTGGAATGAAAGGGAATATAATTGAGTCTTACAGATGTCAGACTTTTACCAGCTCCATTGATGTCCAAGACTCCACTGTGAGTTGACTGTGCTTTCTGTGACAAAGCCATTAAATTCATCCCATCCTGCCCTGTGAGAAACCTGCAGTCTTTATGTAAAATATGTAAAATATATGGAAATACAAAAAAAAAAATTCCTAAGCGGCTAGAAGATACACCTTTCTGAAGAACATTCAGGCAAAAAAAAAAAAAAAGCACTGTACAACCTTAAAGCAAGTAGCAGATATCTTGCACAGAAAAAAAAGAGGTGCAAATACCTGAAGAGATGAAAGACTCCATGGGTCAAACAGGAGTCCAAAATTGGGAGCCTATTAGTATATATTATTGCAAAATTTAAAAGGTTGGTATGAACCAACAACAAAATGAAAAGGAAAAAAAAAGAGAAATGAACATGCCTTAATCAAGGGAAAGGTATTTCTGGTCTGTGTCTTTTTTCAAGTCTGAGTGGAAGAAATGGACCTGGGAGTATTGGTTGAGGCTCAGGTGACCAAGAAGGAGTTGCCAGCAGGAGCAGGGATGTGATCATCGTGACCCTGTACTCAGCACTGGTGAGGCCACACCTCGAGAACTGTGTTCAGTTTTGGGCCCCTTCACTACAAGAAAGATACTGAGGCCCTGGAGCGTGTCCAGAGAAGGGCAGTGAAGCTGTGAGGGGTCTGGTGCACAAGTCTTACAAGGAGCAGCTGAGGGAACTGAGATTGTTCAGTCTGGAGAAGAGGAGGCTCAGGGAAGACCTTATTGCTCCCTACAACTACCTGAAGGGAGGTTGTGGTGATGTGGATGTCGGCCTCTTCTTCCATGTAACTGTCAATAGGACGAGAGGGAATGGCCTCAAGTTGTGCCAGGGGGCATTCAGGTTGGATATTAGGAAAAAATTATTCTCATAAAGAGTGGTCAGACACTGGAACGGGCTGCCCAGGGAGGTAGTAAAGTCACCCTCCCTAGAGGTATTCAAGAAACATTTAGATGTGCTACTAAGAGGCATGGTTTAGAGAGGAAATAGTGGTGGTAGGTGAACAGCTGGACTGGAGATGATCTTGGAGGACTTTCCCACTTCAGTGACTCCATGATTCTATGATTTCATAGAAGATAACAAGCACTACTGCCATTGCATCTTGTGAACTGGAAAAAAGTTCATTCCATTTACTCCTTGAATTAAACAGATGTTTTTTTCTGCCTGCTAAGGACTCTCTGGATTTAAAGCTTTTCTCTCAGTGAAGAAGTCAGAAATGTCATAATCAACAAGAGAGTGTTAGCTGCTACTGAATACAATAATCCTCTTCATGAAACTTGGACCCTAAACAGATTTAGAGGGCTGGCATGGGAATGCCTTTAAAGAATTCGGTGCCAGAAGAAACACTGGCATCAATTAAATGGTGTTCGGCCAGGTTTCAGGAGAAAAAAAATATTATGTCATACAATTTGTATTTTTTAACTGAATTTGGCCTGTCTGATCCAAATTGTTGCTCCTGTCTGAAAGAGATTCCAAAAATGGTACAGTATTTTGTAGTTCCACGATCAAGAGATCAGTGACACTCTGGAATGCTATTTATATCTCTGTGAAACAAAAATAAAAGTGAACGTACAAATATAACCATCATATTAGAATTCTGTACCTGCTTTCAAAAGGGGTTAAAACGTTGGAAGATTTTATAAAGTATAGAAAAATAAGTTTCAAATTGGCAGTTTTGGGTACCACAAGACACTCTGACAGCTGTGCTGACAGCAAACAAGATCCAAAAGATGTTAGCGAACTCGGGTATGCTGAAACACCTCATCACAGCTTTGTCCAAAATCTCTAATTTCCCATGAAAAGGTCATTCTTCACCTTGACTTCTTCTTTTCTGCTTTGCGTTTTTCCATTAACGTTATATAATTTTGTGCTACGACACAAAAAAAACATCATAACGAAATGTGCCAACACCAAGCAATTTACAACACCTCACACACTGGAATAGTGACATTACTTAAAGTATCACTCAAGATTTAAGAGGAAAAAAAAAAGTTAACATTCTTGCAATTTCATTGAAGCCACTAAAATAAGACTTCAGAATACTTGGAAAGTATTTCACATTTATGATTAAAAATACAGAAAGCAAATGGGCTTATTAGGAAGTCCTATAAGTACTCAGTACAGCCAAAACAAGACGAAATTATTCATGTTTGGAAAATAAATCCATTGCTGATCTTGAAAGCCCGAGCAAGAATAAACTCAACCTTGCTGAGCAAAAACCAACAAGGAAGATGTTAAAAAGTGAACACACATTTCATTGTTACTTTTTCCTTGCCATAACAATCAAAGAAACATTTGACCTACAAATTAAGATAATCTACCCACTGCATAAAGAAGCACAATACTGTACTGTCAAATAATAGAAATAAATGTCTGTGACAGTAACATTATCACTTTGCAAGCCATCAGTAAGATAAACTTCATGTACAAAAGCCCAGAATACGTAAACAAAGCAACATGAATTTCTGCAGAAATTCTGACCTGCAAGCACTGTTCTGCAAGGTGTAACTCAAATGATAGTGAACTAAGGGGAAAGACAGTAGCTACATGTTTAGATGATCCAGGCATTGAAGGATGCCCTCTACAGAGGTGGAACAATTATCATTCGATCGTAATATCACATAATCTACTGATGGGTTATCAAGGTAAACACTTTCAGGGCATCCTCTACTAATCATGACATCTGTAACATCAAATCTGTACTGTTTCAATGCACATAAAAACTTCAATACCAGAGTAAAAAGTGCATATACAGAGAAAAACATCATTAAATAAAAAAAATTAAATCAAATGTTAAATTAAATGAAGAGACACCACTCAGGACACCACTCAAGATAACACTGATTAGTACTCACTACAGCAGGAAGACTTGGTTCCTGAACAATTTCTACAGCACACATCACATTACCTTTGCATTCAATAGCAGTCCTCACAAATGACAATGGAAAATGAATGGAAAATATCTCCTCTCTCCTGCAAAATGAGAACAGACCAGGGCAGCCTTGCAACTGATCCTTTCCTGAGTTGGCAGGTCTAAGATTTACAGATCTACAAATGCTATCATTTTGGGAATACTTTAAGTTAGAAATTGTAACAGAATTTTTCCAGAAGCTAGGAAGAGCTGTGTATTTCTCAGAGTAGGCCCCACAGTTTCAATCAAAGGAAGAATTCAATGTCATCATTTCTGTACAGACATCAAGAAACATTTTTGTTCCCAACTAACCTACTGATCAAACACTAAGGAAAAGGGAGAGCTTTCCTAGGAATATGAATCAGCAAGCGTATTTTGGAAGGAGTTATTACTTCAGTGCCCAACGTTAAAGTAGACAGAAATGAAGACTTGCAGAGTTGCACGAGACTACACATGATTTTGTGCCTCATGACAAAGTGTTCAAAAATTGGTTTAATATCATGGTTGTGTTCCAAAAATTTACCAAGCTGTTATTTTTTGTGAAACATCAAAGACAAAAGCTAAAGGTATTGTCAAGGTTATTATGGCTCTATATTCTTGCCAGTGTTTTGAATGACTCATTGGAGGAAAGGAACCAAATGAAAAATAGGAGAAAACAACCATTAGTGGAAAAAAGAAAAGAAAAAAAAGAAAAAAATGTTCAGCAATGTGCTGAAGGAGTCTGTCAAGTGATATGCGCTCCTCCTTCCCAAAGGACTCAGTGACATATTGTGAAACTCACAAATCATTCTTGCTAAAAAGAACTTATACTGCCTTCTCCTCAGGGACCAGAGGCAACCTCCCAGCTTGGCTATAATGCCAACTAAGTTACTGTGACAAGAGCAAGCAAAAACAAGAGACAATAAATTGTAGCTTAGAATCACCTGTTCCGTGATTTGCTCCAAGCACAACAAAGCGATAACAAGTAGATTTCTTAAATCCTAGGCAGGTAAAATGGAACAGGACAAAGCCTACTCCACTTCTCCTCCATCCAGTTGGAGTGGAGGCAAAGCAGATTGTGTGATGCCTGTTCCCTCCCTCCATAGCATCAAAAACCATCCATTAACATTAATTTCTTTACTAACTGTTTCAATAATACACTTCCGTGTTTGAGACCCCTGCATTTGTTTGCTGTTAATTATATACTTCAGTGCCAGGAGGATTCCTGAGTATTACTGTCCTCCATCACACATCAGTGTGGCCTTCTTCATGGTCCACACTCTTTCCTGCACAAATTGAATAGCTTGCCTAAATAAAACTGCAAAAACAGCTTTTTGCCAAGAGATATGTGAAGAAATGTCTCCTTCCCATCCTGAAAGAGTAGGACTCTAGTTGTATGCCAGGTCTTGCTCTTACGGCCTTTTAAGTACATTTAGCCTTCTTTTTCATAATCAGAATTAATTTATTCTACCTTTTTTTTCCCCTCCACATTAGCACTCAGGATAGACTTTCTTCATGAGATTTTATTTAACAGTACCTTTTGCTCCACCATCAGTTCTGTCCCATTGCATGTTCAGCTTTGCTTAACCGCACTACTCTTCCAGAAACTGAGGAAGTCTTCTGTCACACTATAGGTGGTCTAGAAAGTCAAATATCTCTTTTGCTGTTGTGGCTTAGGCAGAAGGTCATGCGAGGGAAATAAAAAAAATACATTGCTCTCTATTCATTTAGAAGATGGTATCTCATCCAGTGTACCCATTTTCCTCACTCATTGCTCTCTCTTCTCTGACAATGCAAGCCTTAGATTGCATCTCCGATTTTATTGACATCCTTTCATTTCATCTTTTACCCTAATTCTGTGATGTTATGCATTACACGAACACCTTGCAGAGGATTACTTTACATCAGTGTTTTCACTACCCTGTGCTGTGAACCAAGCTAGGCTTTCTTTTCTTTTAGAACTGAAAGGTTTTGAATTTTTGCTGGAGTTTCAAACAGTACTTTCTCAGGGCCCAAACCCCTGTGTCACAATCACATCTTGGTCAGATATTCCTGACACTCAGGTGTGGGAAAAACAACCACTTGCAAGAAACAACTTTTACTCTTGCATGTAATTTAATTATTTTTTATTTTGGTTGAAGATTGTGCAAACACATTCTGTATCATGGTTTGGAAAGTGAGTGTAGCAAAGAGTGCCTCAGAGTTGCAACGCTTAACCTTTTACCCGGTGAATGAAGACAACATTAAGTTTGGCAAACCTGAACACAACTTGGATTCAGACAGTTTGTGTTACAAGCCTATAAGGGAAGCAATTTATTCAGCAATATTTTCTTCGAAAAAACCAACCACAAACAGATTTCAGGTCAACAGAAACAGCCAGTTAGCACCAATTTCAGTGAGAATTTATGATTTCTCTGCAACAGAATGCAGAAAAATAACTACTTGAGTGCAGAAGTGCTTATCTGAAGCTCTTCCTCTTTTTCAACTCTTCAAGCATTACGTACAGTAAGAACGTGGGAGAGACAAAGTTTGCAAAGAGGATTTCAAACTTGTGTTTCTCTTCTCAAAAATTTTGTATTCCTTTCCCTCCAGAAGTTACTATAATGACTTTTTTTTTTTTTACAAATATTTATGAATAAGCAAACGCAAGTTTGAAAGAATGATTTTATGTTATTAGTATAAAACATCTTTTTGGTGAACTATTCATGTCTGAAGTGTTTAATTCATGTTATTGTTACACCTAATGGAGCTTTACTGATTTTTGGTGAGGAATTCTTCGGTTTCTTTAAGAAGCAGTTTTTCTTATTTTATCATAAAGCCCAGCAGTGAATATCAAATTTATAAAAGTGCTGCATATTCTCAAGCATCGTCTCTAGATGCATATTCTCTATCATGCTTTATTAAACACAGAGAGATCACAAGGTTTTTTTCCTCTTCTATATAATTCCTTAAGAACAAAGATAAAAGCAAAGTAAAAGCAGTAAAACCACAGCATCAGTAACCAGGGGAATTACAGCAAGGTTTTGTCATAGCTGTACATTTCAGCTCCATCTTTGGGGAACATCTTTGGTATGCTCCCTTAAGACTTAAAGAGTGTCTTTAGATTCCAGGGGTGAGATGCAGCCTTTTTTGCTCTTAGCAAAGTAAATCTCCCTACCCTTGGGCAGATCAGCACTTCCTCTCAACTTGGTGTCATCTGCAAACTTACTGAGGGTGCACTCAATCCCCTTGTCCAGGTTATCAATAAAGATATTAAACAGGACTGAAATCAGTGCTCTGACTGGCCCCAATACTGGGGAACACCACTCATGACCAGTGCAGACCAGTTGGATTTAACTCCATTCACCACCATTGATAACCTAGTAATAGTATATTCGAGTAACACTTTACAAGACATTTGAAAGAACCAAGAGCTATATTAGTTTTTCCCTACTTTTAATCTTTAAAATTATTGTTGAAAAAATGGTATTACCAAGTTGTAGTATTCTGGGATCTAACCGGGAATCCCCAGAGCTAAAAACATAGTCACAGTGGGAACACAAGAAAAATCTTGGTCCTGCTGCAGCAAGCATTACACTGACATCAGCAAGGATAGGACCTCCTCCTCTCACTTAGCTGATGGAAAACCACACAAGGTGATTTTTATTCCTGTGGCAGTCTGGGTCATTACATGTAGTTGCTTGGCAAATCTCAAACAGCTGTCTAAAGGTTGTACATCTGGCAAAAAGTTAGATTATTTGAACAGAAATAGCATATTTTAAATGTAAGCTATTCTGGGTATCAGCAAGAATTTACTGTTGAAGTTTGGAGGATGACAAAAACCATATTTACCATGCATGAATCCTAATCACTATTGACAAGAACTATTCCTGACAGCCCTAACACTTATTTGTTGAATTCATATATTCAAATCTGATAGGCAAAAGGAAAAAGCTGACTCAGCCTCAGATAACAGAAACTGCCATCATCACTCAGCTATGAACAAACAGAAGTACTGTCAGACTAGTTTTTGTTGTTACCCAATGCCAAGAGATGCCACACATACAGTACAACCACAGCATAACAGGTGTCGATGCTCCTCCAGTCCATTCCAGCACTCCTCTGTGAACGCTGAAACCTTTCAGTTTGGGATGACACGTTTCAAAGTTGACAAAATACCTTTTAATGCCATAGTTGCCCCTGCATATAATCTCGAGGAATTACAAATCCATTCCTATAATGCTGTCTTATAAATTTCAGTACATTCTAACATAGAAACCCTCAGCCACATCACATTCATTATGACTGTTTGCCTTTTTGCACAGCTGGTCAGAACACTGTATTATATATTTCTTATTTTACAAAAAGATTCTTGTTTAAATAAAAAGGAACTTATTGCTGTGGTCAGCTCTGGCAACAATTATTTTTTATGCAAGCCAGAGGTACCTGTGAGCCAGAGAAATACTTGTAGTGAAGAGAGAAAAGCTCTTAGCAAGAAATTCACTCAGTCTGCTCTCCCCACCAACACCACTAATCTCCCACACACCTTCTTAGCATCTCGCACCTACCTAGCACCTTGGCTTCTCTGGAGTAGGAGATGTACGCCATCCAGTGCAGGGCTGCAGCTGAGACCTAGTGCCTCTGAACACATTCCCAGATCAATAACAGTGATTGAGACAGCAGAGTGGGAAGGAAAAAAATATTTTCACAGCTGTCCTTTCAAATAAATGTTGAGTGTTCTCAGATCTCACCTTCTATGTCCGATCACAGGCAGATCATCTGCCCTGCAGCTCTATTGCCAGGGCAGCCAGGCAGTCACTGTGGGAAAGCACTGTAACAGCATTTAATAAATGTATACGAAAATAAAAAATTCCACCAAAAATTCTGTTTTTGAGATTTTCCAGGAAAAAAAAAAACAGTTTTGCATAAAAATACTTCTTCAGAGCTAAGCACACTAGTAGGTAAGTGAGAAAAACAGTGCTGAGTCTCTGTTTTCTTTGCTTCATTGGTACATTTACCTCACTAAGCAGAATGTTCAACTCCTATTTGTTTTGCTTGGGGATATCTACAACTTATAAAACTAGGCCCATAAAAGTGACTCTAGGTCATTAGTTGCAGATAAGCATTAGTCACTCTGTTGTGGGAACAAGAAACAGAATGCCTATACTTGGAAAAAAAATACTGCTATAACTGGATGGTAAAAAACAGCTTTCCAGTGTGATCAGAGTTAATTTGGCAAGTTCCCAAAATTGTCATATTTCTATAAACCAACTATAATTTCATTGCCTCTTAACATATACACACACATTTTTTTTTCCACGTGAAGTCAGCCTGCGCTCAACAAAATAATGGCAAAGATATTTATGCATATTGTGGCATACATCTATTCCCAACTTTTCTCTTTTTTGATGAAGGAATTTGAAATAATCCTCTGTCTTGGGAGACAAAAATGAATTCTCTTAGATCTTCCACCATGTGGGCATACACAACCACGTGAGCAGAAGAAAAGAGTTTCAGTGGACAGTGGAAACATTTTCAGGATGCTTCTAAAAACATCACTGAACTTGTGCAAACGGGTCCATTTTTTCCAATTGCTCCACAAACACCAGGCATGTTTCTCTTTCTGACCAGAACCATCAACAAAATAAAGTGAAAACATGGGCTATGCTGGGCTGTTTGGGTGCCATCCACTTCAAAAACGCCAGTAGTACACACAGCTTTTGGAGATGGAAGGGAGCAGGAGCTGCCATTTGCACAGATGGAAAATTTCAGCTTCAAAGTTAGTCACCTTCAATCAACTGCTCTTTTTCCCTTTAAAACGTTCACACTAACTCCACTTAATCTCTTTATCCAGTATAAAATCTTGGTTACATTGGCACTGCTCCTTAATCAGTCACAAATTCAGAAGTTCTGTGCGTGTGGTTTTTTTTTTTTTAAGTCTATTTATAAAAGCTGGAATCTCTCTGCAATCACTAGAAAATTGGCAGTTTTATAGATTTTCCACTCTTTCAGCAAGAGCTCTTTCCCTCCATACATGTTTAAAAGAGATCATTAAAAGACACAGTGGGTTGTAAACTCTAGTACGTCCTGCACTGATCAGATCCTCATCTCTCAGCTGATAACAGTGCTGATAGATAAACACTGTGCAGAGCTCTGAGAGCAGGCAGAACCTTGCCACAGCTGCATCAAAGCTCATTTTTTCTGAACAGCAAGGCATTTTAAAGCTTTTTATCTAAAAAAGCCCTGTCTAACTCACAAGGCCTTTTAGTTGTGAGCTGTTTTTTCCATTCTGTTTTCACCATGTCTCAAAAGTTTGTCCATGCCAACACTACTGGTGAGGCGAGACTGAACTCTGCAGTTGGCAGTATCTTCTGCTCGTTATCTAAATGAAATAAAAAGGGTATGCCAACATCCAAATCACCCCATTTGTTAACCTTGTACAATAAGGACGAGCGTCCTCTGCACACTGCTGCTCTGCCAGAAAGGTCCTGAAATGCAAGAGACGGGAAGCACCACGAGAAAACCTCACAACTCTCAGCAAGGATCTCATACAACCTCTGTAAAAATCACAGAGGGCATCATTCGAAGATGCTTGCAGTAAGCACAAATTAATTAGGAAGCAGGCCCAGCTCAGAGGTCAACTCCACAGCCTAAAACCATGAAATCTGTACATAAATAATGGTGGTTTCCAGAAGCTTTGTAATTCTGACATTTTGGCCACTGAAAGTAGTGAACAGAGAATACTGAGAAACAGGAATGGAGTGGGAGTGGTGCTACAAGCAAGTTCTTGTAAGCAATTCTTCCTATACCTTTGATCTTCACCACACCTTTTCCAGTTCTATTATGTAGTTTTGGGGACGTGGAGACCAGAATCACAAATAGTACCAAGACACGGTGGGATTGCAGTGAAATAATCAAGTTGGTTTTCATACCATGATAGCTATCTACACTGCTTCAGAGTCAGTTTTATTCCCATCGTTCGCCATTTCCAAATGAATCGAGAAAGGTTGTTCTGACTCTTTCTCCCAGCCTCCTCACAGGATTAGCCTGCCTTTGAAAGGCAAAATTATACTCCTGTGAAACCGTCTTGTACTTCACTGGTTGGCTCAGTGCCCAGTTGGCCAGTATTTTACCAGAATTACCCATCACAGTCTAGGGTCACATCTGCCTCCTCTGTATCAGCACCACAGTCCCTTTTTGCATCCTCTCTCACAGAGGGAGAGATGTGGGTTTACTCCCAAGAAGTGAGGTGCCAGCCACACACGGCTGTCATCAGGCTGCTCACAGTACCTGACTTAGCCTTTCTTGTTCTCTCCATTAAAATGCATTAGCTCTTTTTAGACAGCTAAAACATACTAAGGCCACTGTCCATAATGTTCCCTCTCTAAATCATCCTTGAAAACTTTAATACTCATTAGCTCGACGCCTGCAAAGCTCTTCTCTTAAAGCCAGCCTTTCCTGTTCTCTAGAGAAAGCTTAGCAGAACATCTGCTTTATCCTTGTGATTTTTCCTCATTTCTTTGGAGCTCACGGCTGTTTTCTCAGAAAAGATTTTCTTTGTGTACAACTTTCCATCAGTCTTTGGTGACAAGGAAATGTCCTTCCCTGTATGTAGATGGGTCACATCTGCTCTCACACTATGGTTCCAACAGCCCGTTAAAGACTTTGTTTAACAACAAATACTCCGTTTTTCACTTCAAGATCTTTACATATATAATCAGCAATTTGTTGACTCACATTTACCTTGTCCAGATTATTGTCAGGTAAATTCCTTTCACCTAACTGCATCCTTTCTATGTCTGCATTGTCTTCAACTGTTTCTTTCAGCTGCCCCTTAATTTACCCTCTTGCCCTCCTGACATATTCTGCATTTTATTTCCAGTCGCACCTTTTCATGTGCGAAAGCCAGATATGATGATCACATACGTATCCTCTCTTCTCCCTCGTATTGCATTATTAAAACCTCTTATTGGCTGTAGTATCTTGACATCACAGGACTCATATCAAGTGTTTGGAGAAAAAGTGTAAAAAACTCCTGTTCCATGAGCTTCCCCATGGGCAGCTGTAACAGATCTCCCAGATCTTCTTCATGGCATCAGGCTCATGGGCATTTGCTGCCTGAAGACTCTTTCCTGTAAGGAGTAAAGAATCTGATTCTGTCTGACTCAAGTGATTCCTGATTCAGTGCCATAGGGAAACACTACAGAGTGCTAAAGGGAACGCACTGCAGATCTACATTAAACCCCGTAATATATTTTCAGCAAAAGGAGTCCCTTCTGGATTATATTTCTTCCTAAGTGATTCCATAGCTATTTCTTGAAGAATTATTTCCTCAGTTCTGGAGAAGGGGAGGATGGTTAGGCAAAGAGGGATGGGGGAATTAATTTTGGGTTTGGTCTTCTCAACATAGGTATCCAGCTACTTCAAATAATTCTCCTCTACAGAACAGTTTCCTTCCATGCTCTGTCTTACAACGCGGCTTCTGTCGCAGACTGAATCAATTGCAATGCACAACCTAAAGGAGAAAACTGATCTCAGAAGATCCCTGCTGCACTCTGCACCTGGCTGAGACCACACACACTTGACACGTGCCAGACAAAGTTACACACATCGAACTGTTTCCCTCCTTAAGTTTGCACAGTGCAGTTGTGCACAACTCCCTCATTTCTCGCCACCACACAACAGGGGTCTTGCTTCTCTATGCAGAAGCAAGTTAGAACATATCGATGTAAAAAGTGACATTACCCCTTTCCTGTAAGACAAGTTGCAGCAAAAGTGAAGGGAAACACAAGTGCCAGCACTCACACTTTGCTAATCTTTTATCAGATAGTTTAAAAATTCATGCGATCTTGACTTGTTCCAAAAGATGTACACACTGCAATGACACCAGCCTTGGCCAACAAGAAAGGCTGGACCTGTCCCCAGGATCCCCATATTTCTGAAAGATATTGTAGTCAGAGCAGCTCAGAATCACTTAGCAATATCACTGGTACAGTCTTGCATAAAACACGTATCTGAATCCTTGTGGTTGTTAACTGGGCAGTGACCAATTGTTCCAATACAAAGACAACAGTTACCTCCATAGGCCACCACTGCCTGGTCAGGCTGCACCATACAGCGCTGCACAGCATCCTAATTCAGAAGTCACATACTTTCTGACTACCAGAGAAAGGCTGACACTGGCCTGCAGACAAATATCAAAACCAGCAATTTATTTGTGTACGAGAATAAAAACAACAGGTCAAAGCATCACCAGCTTATGAGAGGTATGACAGGCTGAAGAATCAGAATCGTTTGAGTTGGAAGGGACCCTCAAAGGCCACCTAGTCCAACTCCCCTGCAATGAACAGGGACATCTACATCAGGAACAAATCGAAATCCCGTACCTTCACTAATCAAATGTCAGCTTCCCTAACAAATACTCAAAAGACTCAGAGAAACAATTTTCAAAGCTGTCACAGGCAGTGACATATTCAAAAACAAAACACTCAACACCACTGCAAATAGAATAAATTATAGTGACCCTTCCTCCCAGCCTCAGGAGCATTCCATTCATGCACTCCAGCCCTCTGCCACCATTTAGTTTTTTTTTCCAGAACATGGGATTTTCGGAGAGTACATTCCAGATTTTCACTCTTTTGTTTTGAGACTCATCATAAGAAACAACACCCACAGCCCAGCGTTTGGTGTAAGCCGGACGGATAGCAGCCTACTTGAAGTCAATCTACGGTTTTCCTGCAACTCCCCAAATCCTGGAACTGATGTTCCAAACGCGGCAATACGAACAAATAAATAAATCGAAGGACGGAGCAGATGCACAACACAAAAATTCCGTTTTAAAAGTTCCACTGCTCCCGTACCTGTATCATCGATGCCACGCCATGCCGGCCCGGACGGGAGGCGAACGCCCTCCAACCCCTGTGGCAGCAGCAGCACCTGTGGAGCCGGCGGCGGGGCGGGCAAGGATAAGCGAGGAGGAGGTACCCCCGGCCCCGGGCCCCACGCGCGAATTTCCCACCGGCCCCCGGGCCGCCCCCCAGGCACCCGCCGACCCCCGAGCCGCCCCTCCCGCCGCTGACCTCGGGCAGGTAGAGCCGGCCTGCGACGGCGCTGCCGGGCGGAGCGCTGCGGGAGAGCGGGGAGGTAGCGCTCCGCTGCTCCGAGCGGTTGCGGCCGTGCGGCTTGTGCCCGGTTGCGGGGATGTTCCGCTCCTAAAGCCACATGACGCGACTCTTGCAAGGCAGATCTGGAGCCGTCTCTATCTCGCTGGGGAAAAAAAAAAAAGAAAGGAAGGAAGAAAAAAGGGAAAAAAAAAAATCTCGAACCTGAACTCCACAGCACTGGGGTTTAAAAAAAAAAAAAAAAAAGCAAAAGCAAATCAAACCCCCTTAGGTTCACTGTAAAAAAGTGGGATGTTCTCAGTGCTTCTTTAAAGGCCATCCCTTGAGATCATCTTCTGTGTATGGAGAGGAGAAGAGGCAGCCTATCTGATTGTCATAATCTGGGCAAACCCAAAGTGAGCACGGTTCAGACTTTGGCTCTACCCATTGCTATTGATGTGCCCAAACACTCCATGTTGGTTGTGAAGAAACTGAGGCTGCTCCACAGCCTCTTGCAGGGAGCCTTGTTTCACCAACCACCCAAGCAGCAGTACCCTGGGGTCTGCCAGAGACAACCTCTTCTGGATTCCTCACGTTCCACAGCAGGCCAACAGGTCAAATATAGCAAAACTATGAAAGTAACACACACACACCTAGCAGCAGTAAAAGCAGCAATGCAGGAAATGGTAGAGGGAGTCACGTCAACCCCGTCAACCCCACAGAATCATTTCATAGAATCATTAAGGTTGGAAAAGACAACTATTATTATCTAGTCCAACCACCAACCATCCCCACTGTGCCCACTGACCACATCCCTCAGTGCCACATCCACACGGTTCTTGAACACCTCCAGGGACGGTGACTCCACCATCTCCCTGGGCAGCCTGTGCCAGTGCCTCACTGCTCCTCCTGAGAAGAAACTGTTCCTAACATCCAACCTGAACCTCCCCTGGTGCAACGTTAGGCCATTACCTCTCATCCTATCACTGTTATCTGGGAGAAGAGGCCAACCCCCACCTCACCACAACCTCCTTTCAAGCAGTTGGAGAGAGCGATAAGGTCTCCCCTGAGCCTCTTTTTCTCCAGACTGAACAATCCCAGTTCTCTCAGCTGCTCCCCTTAAGGCTTTGCTCCAGACCCTTCACCAGCTTCATTGCCCTTTTTTGGAGACTCTTTCTGAGTCTCCTCCAAGCAGCAATCCACAGACATAGATCTCAAATATTTGCTACTTGTTAGCCATATAGTCCCAAGAAATTCCAAACAGCTACAATTCATAAAAACACTCTCTACCCAAGACTGCTCTCACAGAGATTTTGTGCAGGGAAAAATATATATATATTTATATATTATTTTGTTTATAGTATGCGTTTGATCCTGTGAAACTCTAACAGTAGAAAAGACAAGAATGCTAGTTGAAACCTTATCCCACTTCATTTTCCCTCCATCAGGTTATGAATTTATATTAATTAATTCTCATTTCTGCAAAGGAAGAGGTCATGTAGGCTATTAATGTTACAAAGAAAACTAAGAGATGGTATGCAATTCCCAAATACAAGCACATCTCCCAGAACACTTCAATCTTCTTTCAAAGCAAGTACGCATGTGGGAACTGCTCTGATTCTTCCAACTCTATCAGCCACCTCCAAAATACCACCACCCTCTGAACCTCACCTTGCAGATGCCCAAGCACTCTCTTGCAGCTGTTCACAGAATACCAGCATGCTCACCGGTTTTCCTCCATGCCTCCACACCTGGTTTTTCCACAGCCTTTCCAGATTCCCCAGCATCCTAGACCATTTCTCCTTAGCTTAACAGCACTTGCTCCTATCAAAGTGAGCTTCTTCCTCAACCTCTACAACTGCAGTGGCCGATGCTTGCTTCTCCATATAAAACATCAGCAGGCAGGCAGTGACATTTGGCTGCTCAGGCTGGTTATCAACAGCAGTTCTTCATCCCTTCATGAAATGAATGAGGCAGGCCAAAGGCAGGACCGCGTAGGTGGTTTAAATCATCTGTGCCAGCATTTGTGGGATAGGAGCCAGAAGGACAGGTGGGCCTGTGATGTGGAGCAGCTGCCTTCACCCTTCACACTCCTTCAGGAGCTGCACAGAGCTCACTTAAAATCAGTCCTTGGCATCACATCCGGATGCGTGGGCAGACTTCAGTTCTGCACTTTGAACCGTGCAGATTTCACGCTGTTTCACAAACAGAGGATGATTTCACCCACTGAAATAATATCTACCATTGGCTTTGTTAAATGCAGAATTAGGAGGCTACTGTTTGTATCAGCAGCGATTCGATCAAAGTCAATGGTAATTCATGTGAATAAAACAGATGTAAGACTCAAATTAAGTGCCATTTCCATTTCAAAATCAGCTTTGCACAGTTTTACCTCTTGAAATGTAATTTGGAGGGCCATGTATGTTTTATGTAATTTCCTTGAAAGTAAAATATCTAAAATTAGAAAAGGCGAGAACAACTCTTTTTGCTGTAATGTTGCTGAACTTCTGGGATGGAAATCCGAAGAAAAAAAAGTTAAATGCTGCTTTTTAAGGTCCTTTGGGAGAAAAAGAGATTGTAATTGTTTAGTAAGTTTTAAACAGTTAACAAATCTTTGCTATGGAAACATAAAACATAACGTAATCTAGTGCATTGCTTTGAGAAGCATAATAACATATATACCACTTACAGACTCTGTAGTAGAATTGTCACTGTATTTCTACTTTTCAGACCATGAATTATCACAGAGCCAGCGCAGTTAGCTACACAGGAGCTGTGTATCTGGTAGTTTCATTAAACCGAGTGTAACCTCACTCTTATCACTCCAGGTGTATTTATCAATTTGTCTGTCTCCTTTTTAATTTAGATTTGTTAGCTTTTTTTTTTTTTTTTTTGTGGGAGGATATCCACACACAAACCTATTGCTCATCTCTCGAGCATGCTTCACTTCTGGCTTTTAAAATCCCAAAGAGAGAAAATCCTTTTATTCACTCGTGTTGTAGACGACTTTCTCGGTCAAGTAAGCTGATGCTGACTATTTGAGATAATCCAGTCAAATTAAATTCATTTTTAGTCTGTTTCTGGTTATGAAATTGGGATGCAGTCCACTATTTAAAAAATTGGGAAGTGAAAAATGGATAGGTTCCATAGCCTCAAGCACTAATTTCAAGGTGGTGATGGTGGCTGCTGCTGCCACCAGTGGTGGTGGTCAGCTAAAGCAGTTTGGGGGTGTCTGCTCTGCAACTAACAAGAACTTGGTCCTGAGGCCAGAAACTCCTGTGAGCTTCAGTCAGCTGAGATTAAATTCTGCTGTATTTTCCTTCTGGCTTGGGGACACATTCTTTCTATCACAGTAGTCAAATTATTTAATCTGCTTTCTTCCCTCCTTCTACAACACACAGGTACCAACACTCACAGTGTGTTAAAGATTTCGGAAGGATGCACATTGTTACCCAGAACCAGCATGAGAGAGCTGATTTGCCAGTGGCCTGTGAGTCCTCATACTCAGGCATTGTGTTTTTCTTAAGTTTTCTATTTGGGACATGTATCTGTAGCACCTGGGAGGAATTGTATAGAGTCTTTTTATTGTCTGCTAAATCTATCCAATCTTCACCGAACAGTAATCAGCCCTAGGTGGTGTTTGCAGCCGTCACAGATCCTCACATTAAATCTCCTCTGGATCTTAAATAATTTCATAAGTAATTAGCTGGAAGTTCTGTATCCATATTCTCGGAAAATGTGAGCAGATGGAGAGCTATTTTCTGTACAGGAGAAAACAGAAGACACATTAGGTCTCCCAGAGTGGCCCATGTCCCAGGACAGCTACTCCATATTCTGATGGACAGGAGCTGGGTATGTCTGGACAACAAGATTGTGTTTATTGCTGGTCTTTTGGTAATCTGGGACCAAAAATGGCACAAGCAGTTCAAGCGGCAGTGGATGCAAAGGACTAACCTTGTCTTCCACTTAGCCATGGATAACTTTACTTCCTCATAAATTAAATGGTATTTTTCCTATGTTTGTGGATAATTACTTATGTAACTGACTTTCCCATTGTCATAACTTGAGGCTCCATTTTCTTGCTGACTTCCACTTCATTCATGCAGTGCTAATAGGATCAAAATCTCCCATCCATGTGTTCTGCAACCTCCAAGAATAAGATGGCTTTCATCACTAAATTTTGTGTGGTTTAGACTCTGGTGTGATCTCTCTCATTTGGTACATTACATTTTTCAAATGCTAAAAAAGGTTTTAAAGAGAAACAAAAACAATAGGAGGTATGCACATTGCTTTTGCTGTTAAGATGTATTGATGTAGCTGCCATTTTATTCTCATCATCTACCTCAGTTGGATGCATCAGTGTTCAACAGAATCATTAATGGGACAGTCTTTCATTTACTTGAATGATTTTACCATAGTTTTCGCCAGCTGAGGATCCGTCTCCTGCCAAATGCAGCAAATGGTGAGACATCTGGCATCTGAAGATGTGATTTTCAGATTTGAATAACTAGACTGTAATAAACGACAACCCATTACTCAAGAAAAAGTAAAAAATAATCCTGTGTACTCTATCTTTGGAAGCATTTCAATGATCTTACAGTCAGAGATCTGAACTATTACTTCAGGACTTTCCTCCTGTGCCCAAAGCACACAAAATGCAGGAGAGCACCATCAGGCAAGGATTGGAAGATTTCCCTGGGGAATATGTATTACATATATTGCTAAACGTTTTAGCAATTGCTAAAGTTAAATATTTTGAATTATTTGGGTGGCCTGTTAGTGGTACATGACCTTCAAGCAAATGAAACCTACGATGTCATAGAGAAATATATACTCCTTGTGCAGAATAGGTATAGTAAAACTACTTTTCCAGAATAATTGCCAGAGCCTGTAACGTTCTGCAATTAAAAACAACATTTGCTGGACTATTGTGTAAGTAAATACAAGGAATTTTGTGGATTTTTTGGCTTTATTGTGTGGAGAAAATTAAAGAAAGATTTTTTTTTCTCTAAATTTAATAGCTTTTTAATTCTCTCTCTGAACATACAGATCCCAGGCCCGAAAATGACAGTTTTCTCTCATACCCTTCTTGGGTTTGAAAGCTCTATGTCATCAAATTTAAAGTACCACCTCCTTTCAGGAGACACTTCTGAGGTTACAGAAGTCACTACAATTATATGGTGTGATGAGCAAGGGCACATCTTGATTATTTACATATTCGTTGGTGGTTTATATTTAAGTTACTAGGCCCTTAATTTCATTCTTAAGCAAAGGACTGCATACATGAACACAGTGTGAAATGAGCCCAACTGGTTCTTTGCATATCAGGGGCTATATACACCCTCATGCACATGTTCTTCATAAGAACCCAGAATCAAGATGGGTATCATTGTTACAGGCAGTCATTCAAACGTGTTAATACTTTTGTTCCACTGTGAAGCTCAGAGTTATCCATAGATCCTTTCATTTCACTTTGAACAATGTTGCATCATACCCCCTAAACAATAACATCTCTATATACAAATAAATATTGAGCTCAGTATAGAACAATTCACAGTACCATTCCTTCTCAGAAAATAATACCACCTATCAATAATTAAAATCAAATATAAAATATGAAACAAGAATTGATTAAAGATAGATCTGTTTCAGAAATTGCATGTTATTAGCTGAACCTCTATGTTCTTAGCATAACATATAACAAATACAATAAAATGCAAGTCATGTCTCTTAAAAAGGAAAAAGGCAATTGGGGATAAAATTATAATTTAATCTAACAATGTATTTATCTATTTTATAATTTATCCTCAGAAAAAGTTCTATTTTGTGTTTTGTTATAGTCTGCAGTCTGCAACAATTTCCTCAACAATCGTATGAGTACTGCAGCTGATTTCTGAGAGAGCTTCTTCTATTTACAAATTGCATCCCCGCACAATGTGAAGAGAAGCATAAGCTAATGAAAATTTAAAATACCTGCCTCATTAAGGTGTTTTTAATCTCAGCCTCTTTCGTACACCTTGAATAGAACAAGTGTTGTTAGCATCGCTTTAGCATTTAATGCATGGGTTGGAGTCCATAAAAAATATATATATACATACCAAAAATGAAGAATTGTGTGCAGAAAAATTTCAAAATGTTAGGAAAATAGAAAGAACTGGCTGGGGGGAGAGAATTACCATGGCTGCACATTGCTCCAAATCTTGAACATTTTAACCAACTTTCATTGAGACAAATCTCCCTTTGAAAAAATTTGAACCAAAGAAAGGACTTAGAATTTTTTCCGCTTGTTGCTTAAAGAAATACAATAAATTTCAAATTCATTTTATAGACACATGGACTCTTATTAGTCAGTGGTATCCAGTGTCAAACCACAGTAGTTTGTCAAAGAGTTGTTTTTGCTTGACAGTTGGACCAGATCATCTTAGGGGTCTTTTCCAACCTTTATGATTCTATGATTCATGCATAAAAACAGGATCTTGAAATGACAATATTGACATTTATTCTCCTCAGCTGGAAGTCAGTGTCCACTGCAAGGCTGTCAAGTTTGAATCTATTTCTCATTTCTGTGTCTTTGGAAATGCTACACTGATCAATGCATGTATGGTGCAGTTGTTGTGTAAGTAACAGTGTGCTGAAATTGTACCAACATTCCTAAGAAGCCAGACCTGACTAAATCCTCCTGACAAGAGTAATTACCTATTTAACAAACTTAACAGTCTACTGCAACATCTAGGATTTTTGCTAAGATAGTTGGCGTAGAACATTCATAGCAAGCAGAGCCATATATATTTTCAGTAGACAGATTTAATTAGTAAACTGCTCAAACTAATTGAGATTATGGAGATTGAGATTATTTTGACTACCAGACAGAGAAGCAACTGAGGGACATGAGTTGGTGGGCATGGTGGTGATTGGTTGATGGGTGGAATAGATGATCTTTTCCAACCTTAATGATTCTATGGTTCTATAAGCTCTGCAAGCAAGCATAGGTTTCTGGACTGCTGTCCCGTATGCTCCCAGACATCCTAAAGCTGGTGTGCTGGTGGGTACAGCTGGCTCATTTCAGTATATGCTGAATATAAGAGTAGGATCTTCAGCTCTTGTTTTCATACTCTTGTTAACACTACTTGGCACTGCAGTGCTTCTGCAAGGCAGGCATTTCCCTGTCACTCAGTGCTCTTAATCACACTGAGATTCAGAGCACTGACAGCTCAGGCACAGCATTATCTCAGATAGAAAGTCTGTTACTTTTAACGCTATGCATTTAATTTACAGATTTGTGTTGTAAAGATTCTGTTCAAGACAAAAGAAAATATGCAAAAAATGCTGCTTTTTCTCAAATGCCTCTCATTTCTATGAATACCTAGTGGTCAAAGTGAGGACAAAGACAGTGACTTGTGTAGCAGAGGCATATCAACTTGCAAAGACCTTCAATGAAAGGAGTTTAAACATCTGATTTTTAATGGCAAGTTCTCAATGCTAAGAAAATTATTTTCACAGCAATCTTCATCAATGTCGAGTTTCACACCCTCAGAAAGGATATTATAGAACACTGAAAATGCACACCAATTGTAGCCAGTAGCCAGCTTCCTAAAATACTGAACAAAACTAGTGAAATTTTGGACAGAGGAAAAGAAAACTTTTCTGAATAGTATGTTCAGCACCCATTCACGTTCTCTGAATTGTAGCTTGGTAGAAAAAAAACACAGTGAGAAACAATTAAATAAATATTCCCTATTTCCATGTAATCTTTTGAGGCCTCATTATTGAAAAATTTTACATGCTATTTCAAAATATATATATGTAACTAAATGGCATTTCAATAAGTTGAAGACAAGCTCTGCTTTAATTTGCATCTATACAAAAATAAAGCAATTTAATAGTGCTTTTAGTGTAGCTGATAATGCAGTTCATTATTGCAGTTAATGCTTTGGGCTCTCTTGACCTATAGATAATCAGAGTGGATTTGAACAGCAGCCAGAAACAGAACATGAACCTCTGAGGCATCTCCCCCTGTGGTCTGGAGAACAAAACTGTGATCTTTAAGGACAGATGTAAAGAAGAAAAATTGTATTAGTTGTGATTCCTGAGCCACGTCCCCTGAACTCGAGTGATGCATTCAATCCGTTCTGTCAAAACAGGAAAACATTCTGGGGTCCTCTTTCCTCCTACTCTTTCTCCCAGGCAGAACCAGAAGTGCTTTGGGCCACCACTGCCCTTTGCCTTCTACAGCAGCTCCCTTTGTTTGCCACTGGCACCACAACAGGGAGAGATGCAGTGTGCTTGTTTGTTTGCTTGTTTGTTTTTAATTTGTCTTGTGGCCACAGAATTTTTGGTACACTCAAATCATGTTTTCAAGTGTAAGTATTTATTTTCTTGGTCATAAGTGGCTGTGACTTTCCCTGCAACCTCCTCAACACACACAAAGTATCTTCTGAATCCTAGGGCTTCAAGATATCTAGGTCTTGGGAGACATCTGTTTAACGACTATCACTACATTATTTCCAACAGAAAGTAAAAATCTAAAGTTATGGTATGTTTTTTTGAGCAGGATTTTCATTGTTCTGGTGGAAACAGGGTAGATGTGGAGCACACCACATCTATTATAACTTAAAAAGAGGAAAACCCAAGGGACTAACATTCAAAAGCATCAGCTGAATTGATTTATACACTGCTGTGGTCTATAAGCAACATCTTAAAAATATTAATTTTTCACATTTTCAGCCACTAATAAAGCAATTAGCAGAACTCAGTATCCAAGTGACATTTTACAAATTAGTGATTCACTCTTGTAAAGTTATAGAAATGCATAGTAAATAAATCTTGATTTAAATGGGATCAGGAAATCACTTTGTCCTGGATTATGTTTAATCAGCACTTGTGGTTTTAGAAACAGAAGTGCTGAGAAAATGACTATCCTCTGCATCAGTCTAGCTTTTACCCTGTAAAGTAATTTTTTATTCCTCCATGAAATTACGCAAGGATAATACATTTGAAAAGACAGCAGACATTAAGTGACAGAAATAATGGCAATGTGCGCATGAAGAAAGGCTGAAGTTCCTTCAGTGAAATTCAATTTCTGCAAAATATTTCAGTTTTTACATACTCAGAAATAATCCCTTACCTCACTGGAATAACAGCAGGATAAGCAAAAAATATCCAGGGCTCACTGCCATACCCACTGCACTTAGAGAGCCGGCTTCCGGTATCTGTGCTGGGTGACATTCTTTGTGTAGACAGCTCTGTATCACAGTAAACACTGAATTATAAGATTTTCACATTCAATCTCTTGAGTAAAATCGGAAGCCTTGTTTTATATATTACCTAAATATATTTGGTAACAAATTTGAAGAGAAATTCTGTCCCAGTTAATCTGAGCATACCTATGGTTTTGCCGCACAGAATTCCATCTCCTCCAAGCAGTTTCACTGACAGGAGAACTGCTTTCCATCAGGCAGCCAACCACTTGCATTTTCCAAGAGAAGAATATTGGAAATCTTGATTTTGTCTCGCCAATGGAGTGTAAACACAGATCAGTAAGAAAGCTTTGGCTTATTATTCAACTTCCTCACAGTGTAGAGCTATGACAACCTCAGGTTTAAAAAATGAAAGCCAATCAAAACCAGTACTGTTTCATTTTCATCACACCTTTTATACACAACCCTGCTCACCAAGGCATAGGTGTTTTCCACTCAGCTACTTCTTTGACAAAACTCAAAACAATTGATTCTACACATCATTTTATCTTAGCTAATTTGCTAAACATGCATGGCTCTGTATTATGCATGGAAAGAGTACCTTTTGGTAACACCTCAAAACACAAACTCTGCACTGGGACCCAGAAAGGACAAAGGTATCGAGCATTATTTCTACTGAACAGAAACAGAAAGAGTAGAAACAATAGGTTCATAGTCTCAAAGGGAGGAACTTGTAGTCTGCCAAGGATGAAAGTAGAAGCAATTGACCATAAACAGGAGAATTGCAATGAAGCTGTGGAAGGTCTGGAGCACAAGTCTTAACGGGAGTGGCTGAGGGAGCTGGGATTGTTCAGTCTGGAGAAGAGGTAAGACCCTAACCCTACAACTCCCTGAAAGGAGGTTGTGGTGAGGTGGGGGCCAGCCTCTTCTCCCAGGCACAAACCCCATTAGAGATAACAGTGTGGGTCTTCAACTCCTTCATACAGGCCTGCAACTGCTGGGTAGGTGGCATCTCATCTGCAGCAGCCATTGGGTCCCACCCAACAGCTGCAGAGGGCAGTGGGCAGCATTCCCAGCAGGTCAGGGCAGGTTGGCATCAATGTGCTTAGGAATCAGGAGTGCAAAGGCTAACACCCAGGAATTTATAGCTGAGGAACAGAGCAGTATGTACAAAACCTTTTTTTTTTTTTTTCCTCAACAAAAGTCCACCATTTATCTTTGCATGGCAAGGAGAACCTAAGGGAATACAAGTCAGTTTGTTTTCTTGCACAACTACACTGCATTTTGTAGATTAATTTCTAAATCTATCCAGGCATCTTCTTTCAGGTAAGCTGGTCTGGAGGCAGTCTTCAAAGCTGCCATGCTGCTGCCCTCTGAACATCAGCAAATGCAAGGGATGCACCCCTAGTCACCTCATGAGACATGAGACTCGGACTCACAGCACTACAGTTAGAGGCTGTCCTACAAGAAGACAGCAATGCTGTGCTCCACCTTCAGCTTGAATCACATCCTTCTTTAAGCTAATTTAAGTGTACATAAAGAAAATCAACACCCAGAAGCAAAGCTGTACAGTGCAGCTGTACTCAGACAATGATGGAGAAGTAAAGAGGGAAACCGTGCTACTGAAGAAAACCTCTTTAAAGGCACCTCCTCTTCCTTTAAGAGCTCCTCTCCTCAGCACATCCCCACCCAATGCCAGCCAGCCATCCCCACTGTAACTGCTATGCCTAACTGTCACCACTGTCACTTGTCACAGCCATCAGCCCTACAGCTACCAGGGACGTGGTGTGTTGGCCCTGGTGAGCAGTGGGGGCTGGGCTGTGGCTCTGCCTGTGGGACAGAAAGGATGTCTTGAATTGCAGCCACTGGCATCAGACGTACTTGGTACATTTTGGCCTTCAGGGAAGGCTGGCAAGAGGCACCCACATGAGCTACCATGGTGACAGCCCCATCGTCCTGCAGCACCCCTGTGAATTGCTTGGTCCTGGTGGGGAGCCAAAGGTATATATGTACCAGGGGAAGGATGTTTTCATCAGCATAAATGCTTTTGAGAGCATCCTCTCCCCACTGTCCATCCCAGAATAATTTGAGGCCAAAGAAGCCATTGTCAGTGCAGTTGCCTTCAAGCACACAGTGAGAGTCGCACTGGTGGTCAATGGTCAGGTCTATCTGTACTTCAAGAACCTTGACAGGTGGGTCTGATCAGCAGGAGTTGCTTCCTCTGTGTCTGAACTGTCAAATACCCATTGCTGCTACTTGGGAAAAGACTCACAGCGCCAGGAGCTTAGCCAGATCCCTTTTGCTTATGACACAAGGCACTCAGTCTCCAACATCTTCCTTTTGAAGGACAGGGTTTACACAATAACACATGTCAAGAGCAATACAAGAGAGAAAGGAATGTTGCTCGGAGTCTACAGCTTCATTGCTCTATCTGTGACCGGCCTGCTTATCTATGGAACTGGAGAGGACAAGGCAGGGAAGGCTGCAGCAGGGACCTATTTTAGATGCAATGGCACCACAAACAACCACATGTCCAAACATTAGCTCTACCACCTTCCACCTGCTGCCCAAAGGCCCCACTAAGCATTGGAGTACCCAGAATCTTATTTTTACAGTTTTCATCATTCTCTGGACAAAAGACACTTTGTTTGTATCCTCTAACAGTGGCTTGGTAATGGAAGAAGTGATTGTCCTGCCCTCAAACACATTTTAAAGCACTGCTTTCCCTGACAATGGTTTCTTCTTCATGACCACTAGCAGCTCCCAGATTGCAATCTTAACCCGGGATGGACAACTTTTCTATGGCAGCATTGGCTTGGTCACTAGTGTAGTACATGTTGCCCTGGAAGATAGCATAGATTTCAAAAATACTGGGATCTTGTTTGAAGAAAGAGAGTGGCTGACCTTACTCAGGACTGCATTCAGCAATTTTTTCTCAGCTGTATGATTTCAATAAATGCAAAATCAATGTGCAGTTAGCAGTTTGGAAATCTCAGCAATTCTGTGCTGTGGAGCTCCTCATAACAGACTTCCATAACAAAATCTATTACCTTGCCATACAAAAAATATGACTTTGAGCAGTACATATATTTTGAATTAAATTAAAAATATAGTGCTTTTTGTGACGGTCAGCAATCCCCACATGCTAGCTTGAGTCTGTTGAGTCTGGTTTCCATGATGGCATACATGAGGGAGAGCTGTCTACTGTTACTGTGGATGCCCCTGACAATACTGTTGGCTGTTTCGATGTGGTTCCCATGACTGCGCCTCTATTGCAGTGTCCTGCCCACCTACAAAGCACATCCGAATCTTTAAAAATCTAACCACAGGTGGAAAAGGCATCTTTCGGGAAGAAACACTGAGAAGTATCTTCACTTATACAATCAGCCATAACATGTATGACCCACAGTTTCTTGCTGGAGAAAACACAACAGGACGATCAACAGATATAACTTTAATATAACTTTACAAATCTGGGATGTCCTCTTCTGATATATTATAAAAATCCTTGGGTACTTATTCTTGAGCTATGGGAAAATGGTAAATATTAGGATCGTGTCACTGCTGACTTCATTATGTTTGAAATACATAGAATGCATAACTATGATTATCTTTTGACTGCATATGACGCCAAATGTTTCTCTCAACCTCAAAATTGGATTTCTTTGCTAGCAGAACAGGAGTTGGCAGATCCACATAGAATGGCCTGGGTTGAAAAGGACCTCAAAGATCATCGAGTTTCAACCCCCCTGCCAAGTGCAGGGTCGCCAACCACTAGACCAGGCTGCCCAGAGCCACGTCCAGCCTGGCCTTGAATGCCTCCAGGGATGGGGCATCCACAACCTCCCTGAGCAACCTGTTCCAGTGTGTCACCACCCTCTGAGTGAAAAACTTCCTCCTAACATCTAACCTAAATCTCCCCTGTCTCAGCTTAAAACCATTCCCCCTTGTCCTATCACTATCTACCCTCACAAACAATCGATCCCCCTCCTGTTTATATGCTCCCTTCAAGTACTGGAAGGCCACAATGAGGTCTCCCCAGAGCCTTCCCTTCTCCAAGCTAAACAAGCCCAGTTCCCTCAACCTCAACAAGTTCCCACATACTGCATGGACTAGAAGAAACTATGTGAGCTGTAAGAATAGGAGCAGGCCTGAGTTGAAGTGGCCCTCAGTCAGGTATCAGATTCTTTGTGAAGATAAAAATAAGAGCATTTTCCCTCTGTACAATGGTTTATATATTTTTAAAGCCGTTGTAGTGGATGCATCTTACAGTCACTGTGATTTATCTGTAACCTTCTCAGTATATGTACAGTGTGCTTTTCCCATGAGCTATCAGCAACTTGGGGCAGCACTGGGAGGCAATGGGAGCCCAACCGTTTCACTGTAGAGACAGTATAAAACACTTTCCAGTACAACCATATGACTTCAAAAATATGACATATTAGTAAGAACGAAGGCTGTGTGACAGATCAATTGTCTCCAAACTTCCAAACTCAAAGTTGTAACCAACTCACATGGAGAATATGGCTTCTCACCTGTACTCAGTAGCAGGAGAACATCACCTGTCTAATAAATGTACTGTGAAAGCATTCAGTACAATTGCTAAATCCATCATTCAGATGGACTTAATGTATTTAAAGTAAATTGGAAGAAAATACAAAACGGTAAAAAAAAGTCATTTTACCTCTAAATCAGATAATTATTGCTTTGAATTTGTAAAATATGACTTTTTGGCACTTATTGCTAGTTAAAGCCTTACTGTATTAAATTATATGTTTAAACAAGATTTAAATAATGTACTTTGAAATACAGATATTAAAGATGTGTTTCCATTACAAGTAATTTAGATTGCAATTTAAAGCAGGCTATTTTTCTTGTTTTAATGGATAAGAGTTTAATTAAAAAGTTAAAATGAGGCAATCAGTTCTGAAACTGCATAGCTATATAAACATAGTTAGTCATAGCTTTTTGTTTAGTTATTTTTCCTTTGGTGTTTTTTGTTGTTGTTGCTCTTTGTTTTTAAACAAATACAACATACAATTCAAGGAGAATATACTCAGTCTTATCTCTACCATTTGACATGAGATTGATGCTTGACAACAGAAAAGACTCTATACCTTGCTATAATTTCATAGAATCAAAGAATCACCAAGGTTGGAAAAGACCTCTAAGGTCATCCAGTCCAACCATCCACCTTCCACCACTATTTCCTTGCTGATTCATGTACCTCAGTACAACATCTAAACGTTTCTTGAACACTTTCAGGGTCAGTGACCCAACCACCTCCCTGGGCAGCTCATTCTAATGCATCACCACTCCTTCTGAGAAGAAATTTTTCCTAACATCCAACCTGAATCTCCCCTGGAGCAACTTGAGGCCATTCCCTCTCGCTCTATTGATAGTAATGCAGAAGAGAAGAACCTGACCCCCACCTTACCACAATGTCCTTTCAGGTAGTTGTAGAGAGCAATAAGGTCTCCCCTGAGCCTCCTCTTCTCCAGACTGAATAATCCCAAGCTCCCTCAGCTGTTCCTTATAAGATCCTCATAAGGCTTGCGCTCCAGACTCCTCTTTCAGCTTTGTTACCCTTCTCTGGATGCACTCCAGGGCCTCGATGACTTTCTTGCAGTAAAGGGGCCAAAACTGACACAGTACTAAAGGTGCAGTCTCACCGGAGCTACAGAGGGCCCATCACTTCCCTGCTCCTTCATAGTCATCTGCTTTATCAGTAAGATCAAGGAAATCTCCCTTCAGGTAAACACTGTAGCTGAAGCACAGAATGGGGCCTCTTTGTGAAGCTGACATAGGACATTGTGGACATTCCTTCCATTATTCTACCAGCCAGTCTAGTTGCATTTGAATGGTCTTCCCTTGCCCACAGAACAGTTAAAGGTTTTATTTTTTGTAGTAAGCACCAACTGTAACGACTCCAGAAGTTGTGGCTGACAGCCTTAACAACACATTAAATAGATCTTCAATATTAATACAAACTTTGAAACGTTTTTTTTTTTTTTTTTTTTGAGAAAAGGCACTGCATGTTGCCTCCCTCTGCTTGCCCTTGTGCTGCTCAGATTCTTCCTTTTTTTTCTCATTTCTAGCTGTGTGATCCCATACTTTTCCTTACCACAGTTTCATTAAACCTGCTCCCTTCTTTTTCTCTGGCACATTGCACACTTTCTCACTTTCACTGGTCTTGTCTAACTGACAGCAATCACCATTCTACTTTCTCTTTTGTAATCACTGCCTACAGGCAGGATCTGGACATTGTTTTCATTCTTCATTCTCATTGAGGTCCTTAGCAGCTCTGTCCTCTTTTCCTCCTTTCACTCTCATTAGCTGTTTCCCATTGCTTCTTCAGTTGTATTCAGCCTATTCTCTCTGCCTACCTTCCCCTCTCTCCTCATTGAAGGACTGTGCACTTCCTACACTCCCTTTCTAATTCCTGGCATGCAGCATACCTGTTTTTTTTCTAATATTCTTAAGCATCCTTAAAAGCACTTGGAGACGTTCATACCCAAAAAACACTAGATACTGCCTCAAGTCTCACATGCAAGTTCTATAAGCAAATTACAAACATATGGAATACAATTGATCCAGCTATAATTTGCACATGAAAACTAAAAGAAGATTTTCACTGCTTTATAGGAGAGTTAGGAATACAGAACCGGCTGCCTGAATTACTAGGAAAAGTGAGAAAAAGCATATAAATGAATTGTTTAGCTACAATGCCATGAATGCCATTTATTCATACACACAATGGACTCAAATGTTAGCATTCCCTCTAGAGCTTAAGGAAGTGAGGCAAAGCATAAAAACCATGAAACGCATGGACTGGTGTTCTCTCCATTCTCAAACTATGCCTTGAGAAGTTGCATGCTTTCTAAGTCATATTCAGGGCCTATTGAAGATATTATGAAACCTGTAAGGTTGAAACAGCTTATACTACTGAACTTTGCCAAGCTGAGCACTCTTTTAGAACACTAGGTACACAAAGAAGAAGTTCCCATCTAGATACACAAACAAAAATGCACCTCCTAACTGCATGTTGAAAACATTGCTAGTTTTACCCAGGCCGCGTGAAACAATACTCTAGCTCCTTTAGCCTGCTGTCACATCAGTAGTTTACCCTAATCCTACAAATATTGAGAAAAATGAAGGGTCCACCTAAACTCTTTCTTTCAAGCCAAGCTTCACAAGGACTCTTTTAACAGTGTTTTTTGTTTGCTTGTTTTTTGAAAACGTAGATATGTACTAATAGAAACACCAAGTAGTAGTTTACTTAATCTACAAAGCTAGGATCACTGACAAGTGATCACCAGGCAAGCACAGCCTGGTAGCTTCTGTAGTGAAGCCTCCAGTAAGCCTAATCTTTACAATAGTGAACTTCGAAATCACAAGGAGATCCCGCTTCATTGTGGTTTCTTCTGAGTCTGAAAACCAGTTAAATTCTCACTCGTGTCACAGAACTCTTGCAGAAGCATCCTCCGAATAATGCAACTTCTACCACTGAAGTATTTTGAAGAAGGGCTGAAAAAATATCAGCTGCAATTTAAAACATTGTGACCTGTAGCAGATCACTGACATGATGGGCATGATGATTTCTTTTCTAAAAGGAGTGCCCAAACTCACGACATAGTATAAGACTGCTATGCTAAGAAACATTTCAAGAAGGTATCCTTCAAATCCGCCCAATAGCAGAAAAGCACTCAGTCCCAGAAGCAACATCTTTATTGTTATGTAATATCCAATTATTCTGCTGAAGAGTCAGCATAATCCAGAGTCATTAAGTATGACTACAGAAGGTCACATGCCTTGACTAGATTCAAAGACTTTTCAGGAAATTTTAAATCCAGGAGACAGTCAAAGAGTTGCACTGGGTAAGAGTTGAAAAAGTGTCCAGAAAAATTTTTATGTAACAGTCAATCTGCCTTCAGAAGTCATTGTTGTCCTATGATGGAATCTTCTTCAGCTGCAAGTTATGGTAGACAGCCTGAAGTTTAGGTTTCATTATGTACTTCAGATTTCCTCGTATTCAGATAATCCATCCTAAACCACACCTCCTAACTCTTCACTGGCTTTGTTGCCCTTGACTGCTTCACACAGCAACTATTATTCAAACAAAAATCCCCTTTGCATACTAACTGATGTTCCCCAAGAAGAATTGAGGTTTGCTCCCAGGAACACTAAGAACTCAAAAGGCAAATGAAGCAATCTCTGATTTCCCATGTGCACCAATGCTACACACAACAACAGGAAAAGAACTTCACCTGAGCAGAAAGGACTAAGGTAAAACAGTACACAATTGAATTCTCATACAAAATCAGCACCTGTAGATCGCTACAGCTGTATAAAAGAAGCAAAAAATCCAAAGGCAACAGTCCATACAGTGAATATGATGTATGTTTTATTCTATTTACAGTAAATTTGTTATAAATATAATACATTTCTTGAAAATCTTGAGTAGATTTTATTTTTAAAACAGATCAATTGTTATAGTTACATAATAAAGCAAGTGACAATTTAAATGACAATCTCATGGTTGTGAAATAGTGCATTCTGTGTTGAGATGAGTGAGAAAAATACTCAAACTGGTTGAAGAAATTATTTTTGAAACACCCTAGGTGGGACTTGTATGTAAACCTCGAATGGTCACCAGTTTTCATAAACATGAAAACTCAAAACGAATTTTTAAACTAAAGAATTGAGAAACAGCTTGGAGACACCCTATTGAACTCCACAGTAAGGTTGGGATTTATTATGACTAACGGCTTTAGACAGGGAAAAAGCCAATGAGGGTTTCTTCCCGAACCATATCCTAATACAGCCACAAATATTAAACACGCCATGCTGGAAGTTGTAACAGCAGCCAAGCTGCATTTTTGACAGGACATAGGACGTAGAAATATGTTCAGATCTGGAGCTGAAGATTACTTCGTGTTATGAGTATCTTAATTACCAGAGAAGAAATACATTATATAAAAGGATAAACGTATTTTCAGTCCAACGTGCGTTGCATTGAGAAACAAATTGACAAGTCTGAGTATTTTGCTATTTTCTTTTCTACACAATCTCTAGTAACAAGTTAGATGTTCGAGGTGCTATTTCAAAAAACTGCAGCAAAATGTCAACCAGCGATATAAGAAAAGAACCCGATTTATTTTGTCTTTTAGTATGATTTTTCAGGAAGTGGTCAGATATTATTGATAATAATCAGTGCAGGCATAGAGTTCTGCTGACTTGTTTCAAACAAAGTAACTTGGTCCACTAGCTTGGCAAATACTCTGGGGGTTCCAAGATTATAGACACCGGTATGAACGAAGCAAGCTTTTAGCTGCAAGCTATAGACCTCCTGGCTTTTCAGTTGAAGCTTGTACTGCGTTTGCCCAAGCCATGTAAAAGATCCATGGATCTCTAGTGCTTCTGGGCTGAAAAAGAAGACAACATACATTATTTCTCTGCATTTGAAACGTATTAGCAGTTTATACAAATCCCTTATTTAATGTTTTTCCAAAATTTCAGGAGGTACTTTGTGTCCATCATCAGCTCCTTGTTTATGCTCTCTCAAAACTTCTTCTCAAAAGCCAGGAATTAGAAAACTAAGTTACTATTTGGGCAGTCTTCAGATCCAGAGTGCCAGGTGTCAGCCTTCTTTAGAATCCCAGACGTAACTGAGTCTTTTTGATTGCCTGCCTACAATAATTTCCCTTAAAACTCTGCCTCAGATAGATCAGTATAGACTTTTAAAACATTTGTTTCCCAATATACCATACACAAAACTCTATACGTGCATTTTATACTTATAAGTTTCAGTATACTCGCAGTCCTTTTAAGAATCATGACATAAGAACAGACTCGGTAACAAAATCCAAACTGTTCTGGAAACAACTCCATAAGGCCCATCCCATCAACCAGAGACAAATCAGAGTGCATGTCACATAGAAGTGGTCAACAGATATACACTGCTCAGAGATATCACAGTGATCTACTCGTTAGGGAGGTGGTTTGGTGGGGTTTTTTTGAGGTTGGTTTTTTTTTTTTGATGTTTAGGAAGTTTCAAGGCACACGACTGGATTCTTAAAAATACTTGAGGTTCTATGATGATGTTTTATACTAAATCACATTACAGGAGAAAGTAAAGTTTTTACTTCAGAAGTTGCTTTTTACAGGTGACTTGTCACTTTAAAAATAAAATACCAACATACGCTTAATAAAGGAAGTCTGCTGAAACTGGTACTCTGCAAGTTCAGAAACATTTCTACATTTCAACACTTTTCTAAAAGAAGATCTGCAAAGTTTATCCACTTAAAGAGCTCATGGTCCTCTCAGCAATGGTCAGAAACAAAAACTGAGACCTGACTGAAGACTTCCAGTCAATTATATGAAGCTTTGATCACCTTCCATTCTTTCATTAAAGCCACTGCTGTAAAAAAAAGATCTTAATCTAGACAATCAGTAGTTAAGAAATTGAAAGACTTCTTAGAACTAGGAAGAAAAAAACGTTTTTATCAACATAAATGCATTACCTTGTTGTTTTATGCCGCAAGTCAATCATCACATCTACAACAGCCTGGGAACAATTGGAAAGTAGGAGAGTAACAGGTACCAGACAGAGGCTGCAAAGAGAAGTAGTTGCACATCAAACAGTACACACGTTTAGTGTTAATTTAAGCCCTCATCCTGAATGCAGTTAACAGATATGCTGCTCCACAATTAGTACAATTGTTTTTATAAATAATTCTGCAGAAAGTGGGGTCCAAGATATTGACAGACACCTGTACAAACTATTGCAGCTGAAATAGCTATTATGCAACAGGCCATTTGTGTCACTGGAAGTCTATGCCATTGCTTAACAGTTTAAATATTCTAAATTTGACCAAAAAGAAAAGAGCTATCAGGAAATACAGTGAATAAGACAAATGTGTTTCTGGAACACTTCATAACTGTTGTTAAAATACGTCACCTTGTAAAGTGTTGAAAATGTTAAGATTTTGTAAATAAAGAAATACCTCTGTTGGTAACTTATATTGCCAGAAATTAAAGTAAATGCAAGTATAACACAGCAGAGTTCTCAAAAAACAGAACTCCAATCTAAATAGCCATCACTAAGTACAATTCATTTCGTATCTGGAAATGAATGTGAGGAGTTTGTGTACATCATTTTAGTTTTGGAAGAGTCAAAGATTTCACAGGCTGCAACTGATTCATTCTAGCAGTTTACTTTTTGACAGGTTAATCTTGAGATTCTTCCAAGAGACAAGACCAAGTGACCTAACTGTTACCATACTTATTTCTGAAATAAGTTCCAGCCATAGTTCCAATTATCTTGTCAAGTCTGGTACTACAGACATAACAGTTCTTAACATAAGACTTCGAATTACCTGCTAGGGCTCTGCCTAGCTGTTCAAAGTAGTTGTGCTGCTTCTTCGACACTCACCAAAAATACACACAAACACACCACAGAATAGAGTCTGTCCCCATCCACTTGACACTTGTCCTTTAGATATTTACAAGAACTGACAGGAGCCCCCCCTCAGTCTTCTCTTCTCCAGGCTGAACTGTCCCAGGTCTCTCAGCCTTTCCTCCTACGGGAGGTGGTCCAGGCCCCTCATCATCTTTGCAGCCCTCCCGTGGACTCTCCCCAATAGTTCCCTGTTTTCCTTGAACTGAGGCACCCATACTGTTTCATCTTATGCACTATGATCTATGTTGCATCTCCCAGTAGGATTTAGGTCAAATAAATAATATTCCAAAAGATTCTAAATAAAACACCCCGCTAACCTTTTTTGGTGGAAAGAGTGATTGAAGGACTCTGGGTAATGAAGACTTGTCTTGATAAGACTGGAAAGCTGCTCTGGTGTCGGTCTTGCAGGTACTGGTGCGCTTTCTGGTCGAAAAAACTTTAGGAGTGCTGTTTCTGGTAACTCCTGGAATAAATTCAGAATAATATTTAAAACATTGACACAAGGCACTATGAAACAACACAGGAAATCCACTCTCAGAATTTACAAGTTTTTATTATCAATTGTAACTCCAGGAACATAAGCTTTATGATGCCATCGGCTTAACTTTTTCCCAATGTATCTTGTATTTACGCATGCTAAGTGAGGAAGTGATATGATTTCTGTTACCTTCTTTTGAGAGAGATTTCACAGTTGCACATGAAAACACCATCTGTGCAAGTTTCACAAAAGCATGCTAGTGTTGTGGTGGGATTTGTGTTGTTTTTTTTTTTTTTAAAAAGAAAAAGGGATGGCATTTAGACAGTTCCCTAATTCAACAGCTATAACTAAAAAAGGCTATCACCTACACTAGGAAGTTAACAAAAAGAAAGCTAGTAGCCAAGTTTTCCAGACAGATCCACATGAAAACAAACAAAAGATTATGATTACATGCTAACAATGACAGAAGGATTTTAAAAGGCAGAGTATTTTACAAATTAGATTTGCAAGAGCTTGCTATACAAGTTGCCTTTCCTCATCCCCAGCTGAAAGCCCAAGTAAAGCATGGACACTACTTTGGATTCATCCTAATCTTATAAGCAGGATCAATCTCTGAAGCAGAAGAAATCAGATGACAGAAAGATGCAACACCAAATGAGACAATCAGGCTACATTTGGTCCAGCATTACAGCACTACTTTGTTGAACAGCGTTCAACATAATTTAATCTACTTTTCAAGCAGGATTTACCGAGGACGGGACTACCTTCGGTTATTGCCTTATGAACCTATTCTGCAAAAAGTCCACCCTTAGAAAAAGAATTTGCAGCAATCTGTGCTACTATTAAAGAGAGTAAAGGAAGATTTAAACACACCAGTAAGTCAGTACACTGCACAAAGTAATATTTTTCAATTAACACTGCTGAGTTGCACCTTATAAGTTGAAGATAAGTTGTACAGACAACAAAACGTGACTCAAAAATACACACTGGGCTCAATGAAATCAGCAAGCAGTCTGCAAACCTTTGCTGAAATACCAGGCAAACAAAATGTTTTCAGTCATCCCTGCAATTCTTTACTCTTGAAAGGAAAATTAGTCTTCCTGAAATATATTCCATTAACTATTCAAAATACATTTACCCTCCCTCATATTAATTTAAGGTTTTAATGAATTTGGTATTTCCTCCCTACCTTATGGGTGCCTGATTTGATGGAAATTACCAGACTGAAAAACACCAGTCTCTAGAGTTCAGGTTTTGTTTTGCTTTTTTTTTTTTTTAAATTTTATCTCATATTTGAACTCCCTCTTCAACCACATGCCAACATCCTACACACTGTAATGTGCCCTAGAGTGAATTACCTGTTCCAAGTCCTCCCAATCAGAACTCCCGAGTATTTTTTTTAAACCCTATAAGAGACAAATACGAAGGTTTATCTCTACACATATACAAAGACATCATGAAACACAACAGGTACATTTACTGGTGAAAGTGCAAAATGCTATTAATATTTCAAAACCTTTAGTTCTAATACTATTGCTCTACTGAAAGACTGGAAGGCAGCAAGATTAACAATTTACCATAACAGGACTAAATTTCAATTCCAGTCACCCTCTCAGTATCAGATTCAGCTAAAAATGTCTGTTTCTCCAATTTGAGCTGCTCAAAGCCTAGTTTTAGTAATTTATTTATTTATTTTTCATCTGGAACAAAGACTACTACGTGACATTTAGCACATGATTCTCTTACCTAATGCTTCAGGCGAGAATTAAGCACTTCCAAATGGTAACCAAGAAGATCTGCATACAGATCAGGGAGGTACTTAGAGACATCTAATAAAATGTTAAGTTTAAAGATGCATTACATTCCTTCCCTACTCTGGAGCTTCAGAAATTGAATCAAGGATACAAAAAAAACCCCATCTCCACATGGGGACCTGTACCCTCCCTTCAAAAGTGTGTCAAGCAAATAACAGCCCCAAGATATTCAGCCATTTACACTTAGAAGCAAAATAAAACTGAACTAAAAATTAAGCAGGTGGCTTTTTGTTGCTCAGCTCCTAGAACACCATTTCAAATGAAGTTTCGCCTTTAAAAAAATGCAGGAAACAGAAGTTCTGAGAACTAATGCCAGCTTCTTGACCCACTACAGTTACTTGGGTCCCTGGAGGCTTTGCAAGGAGACAACAAGCACCACATATTCCACACAAGAAGGCCACAACAATGTTCAAGTTATTCCCTTTAAAAATGATTTAGATGTAATTTGAAAATCTCATCCATACATAATGGTAGTGGTACAGACAAGACTGACTGGAATGTCAAGATATACAGCTGCATTTAAGTTTGTTGGTTTCTTAATTGGAAACATGAAATGGACAGTAGCAACAGAACCACACTGTTCCCACAGTTGCCTCCCAATGGCTACAAACGGTACAATTTGTGCAAGTAAAGCTGTTTTTAGAAAGCTTTTTGTTGCCCAAAGCCATCCTCTAGGAAGGTCATAATTCAAACATACACACTGAAAACAAAACACAAAGTTACTGCTCCAAGCAGAATAATTTTCCCATCTTCATTTATTTAGTAATTACAAAAAAAAGATAAGGACCATAAGTGTTAAAGAGGTTTTTTTGCTACTTCGAAACAAAATTGTGTATTATCCTTATTTACATTTGTGAAATCATGTATTTTTCACATCAGTTTTAGATTTCTCCTGCAACTAAAATACTCAAGTTGGAAAGTCAAAACCTACACACCGATGGATGTATCTTTTGCATTATTTTGCACAGGTTTAATAGAGCATAATACATACAGATATACCCATAATATATCCCTCAATCTTAGAAGACACTTTCAACGTAAGAAGCTCGTCCTTTCCAATTGATGGATGGAAATGGTATACTCACATGCAGTCATTTTGAAGAGTTTAAGGAATATCAGACAGCCTAAAATATTCAAAAACAATCCTCCCAATAATGAGGTCAATGTGCTTTTAAACATGATCAAAACAAAAAATTAATGTTTTCAAGTATAGAAATTGAAAAATCAAACTCATCTACTTAAATAGATAAAAACCCTGTACTTTTAGAAACATATCTGTATTCAATGACAGAAAATCAGTAAGCTTCAAAGGGACAGTTATCATTGCCATTGTCAGAAGGAAAGAGGTTTAACATTTATAATTATATATTGAACACCTTGTTCAATAGAATTATATACTGAATTCCTAGTTGACAAGCTAGAGGGAAGGGATGCTATCCAGAAGGACTTGGACAGGCTTGAGAGGTGGGCCCATGCCAACCTCATGAAGTTCAGCTAGGCCAAGTGCAAGGTCCTGCACCTCAGCCAGGCAAATTCCAAGCACAGATACAGGCTGGCTTGAGAGCAGTCCTAAGGAGAAGGATTTGGAGGTGTCGGCTGATGAAAGATTCAACATGAGCCAGCAATGTGCGTCTGCAGCCAAGAAGGCCAACCGTATCCTGCACAACCAGCAGGAAGGTGGTTGAGGGAGGTGATTCTGCCCCTCTACTCTGCTCCTGTGAGACCCCACCTGGCGTACTGCGTCCATTTCTGGGGTCTCCAACACAAGGACATCAGGCTGTTGGAGCAGGTCCAAAGGAGGACCATGAAGATGATCAGAAGGCTGGAGCACCTGTCCTGGTAGGGAAGGCTGAGAGAGCTGGAGCTCCTCATCCTGGAGAAGAGAAGGTTCGGGAGGGACCTTATAGCAGTACTCCAGTACCTGAAGTGGGTCTACAGGAAAGATGGGGAGGGACTTTATAAGGGCAGGCAGCAACAGGACAAGGGGAAACTGTTTTAAACTGGAAGAAGGTAGATTTAGACTGGATATTAGGAAGAAATTCTTTACTGTGAGGGTGGTGAGACACTGGAACAGGTTGCCCAGTGAGGCTGTGGATGCCTCCTCCCTGGAAGCATTCAAGGCCAGGCTGGATGGGGCTTTGAGCAATCTGGTTGTTTAGGAGGTGTCCCTGCCTATAGCAGGGGGGTTGGAACTAGATGATCTTCAAGCTCCTGTCCAACCCAAACCATTCCATGATTTTATGATTCCAATGGGAATAAAACAAAACATGTGCATTTGAGCTTCCAAGTGAACTGTGTACAGAATTTCACTTTACTCTTTTACCATTTTAATGCAGGTACATACAGAAATTTTAAGCCTTCCCTCAATTCTGCTATCTTCTGTTTTATGGAAACCAGAGGTTTTATCTTGATTTTATCAAGTGCTCTGGCAAGTTATGCTGTTATGGAACACAAATAACCAGACCCTGCTGTCTATTCCATATCCCTGTTTGCATGCATTAACATGTTCCACAAAAACCAACCAGAAGTTACCTGCAGTTTAAACATCTTAGCTTAGAAACCTTAAGATGATTAAGTACCAGTACCCCCAATTACCAACCTACCAACAAGTCTGAAGAACTTGAGAAACACGTCAATGAAAACAAATCTAGTGCTTCTCTACTACAGATGATTACGGAAGCTTTGCTTCTCTGACAGGTGCTAGGAGTTTGGACAGATCCAAACCAAACCCTTAGGGGCAGGCAAAGAATTAGTCTCAGAGAGACAATAATTGGCAAAGCAGAGGTCAGTAAGTACATAGAAATTAACCCCTCCAAAATTAAAAGCAAGTTATTTGAAGAATTCAGTCAACATTGGAGTAATTGGTCAGAGGATTAAAATAAATTAAAACAAGGGAGGTGAGTACAGTCTTACATTTCCTCCAAATCTACTGTGAGACTGTTCTTAGTTGGGAATTGCTGCATTGCCAGAAGCAACAGTTCTTTTGCTGGTTACAAAAGCATGAAGAAAAAGCTTCCTCAAGTCGAGAATAAAAAAGTCAAAGAGCAACAGTAACAAAAAAAACCACGAAATGCACAGAGGGAAGCATTTGCACCCTAGTCGACTGCACTATTCAGAATGTGCAGAGAGATCTATTTTGCAGAACTGAACAGCCCTTTATCAAACTGTATAAAGAAGTGGTAAAAAGCATGCATCTCCATCTCCCTCTGCTGTCTAATCCTCAGAAAACAGGTAATTTCTATAATGTCAGCCCAAGACACTCAGGAACAGTCTAGTTTCCAACCCTCGTGGATGACTAGTACGGAATAAACACAGATTTACCAAGATGATGGTTGACTGCTGGAAATCTGGAAATTACATACTGAAAATATTAAGTCAGAAGTACAGTTTGAATTTGGGATTTCCCTCATCCCATTTCCCTGCTTGGGTAACCTTTGTTCTCTCTGAAATACCTTGCTCTTGAATATGTAAACATTACCAGATGAAGTACGTTATTTCCTCTGCATAGCCTAATTCTGGGGATTCTTTAAATTCTTTACTTCATTCACTCCACATATTTAACTGCTGTAAAGTTTCAATCATTTATTATATGAGATAATCAACTGATCAGAAGCAGCCAGCATGGGTCTATAAAAGGCAGGTCCTGCCTGACTAATCTGATCTTCTATGAAAAGCTGACCTGCTTAGTAGATGAGGAAAAGGCTGTGGATGTTATCTGGATATTAGCAACACATTTAGAACCATTGCCCCCAGTTTCTCCTACAGGAGAAACTCATAACTTGGACAAGTGTGTAGTTTCCCAGGTGAAGAAGTGGCTGGATGACCACGCTTAGAGTCATAGTGAATGGAGTTCAGTTCAACCATTTGCCAGTCACCAGAAGCATTCCCCACAGCTCAGACTTGGGGCTAGTTTAACATTTTATCAACAGTCTGGATGATGTGATCAAGGACACCCTCAGTAAGTTTCAGATAGTTAAGTCAGGACTGCTGATCTGCTTCAGGGTAGGAAGGCTTTGCAGAGGTGCATGGACGATCTAAACTGATGGAGAGTCCAGTCACATGACATTCAACATTGCTGAAATGCTGAGTCCCACAGTTGGGTCATGCCCCCAGCAGTATATGCTTGGAAAGAGTGGCTGGAAAGTTGGCCAACAGAAAAGGATCTGTAGATGATGGTCAACAGCCAGCTGAGCATGACCCAGCAGTGTGTCCAGGTGGTTAAGAAGGCCAATGGCATTCTGACCTTCATCAGAAATAGTGGGGCCAGCAGGACTAGGAAAGCAATCGCCTCCCTGTACACAGCACTAGGGAGACCTTGCATACTGTGTTGGGTTTCAGGCCCCTCACTACAAGAAGGGTGAGGAATTACTCAAGTGTGTACACAAAGGAAAGCAAAGCTGATGAAAAGGCTAGAAAAAAAGACTTATGAGGAGTGACTGTGGGAATTGGGGCTGCTTAGTCTGGAGAAGCAGCAGCAGAGGTGACACCTCACCACTGTCTACAACTACTTGAAAGGAGGATTTAGCAAGGAGGACGTCAGTCTCTTTTCTCAAGTGAGAAATGACAGTGTGAGTAAATGGTCTCAAGTTGTACAAGAGAAGTTTTAGATTAGATGTTAGAAAGAATTTCTTAATGAGAGGCTGGCCAAGCACTGGAATGGGCTGCCTAGGGAACTGGTGCTATCTCCATCCCTGGGGTATCTAAGTGATGTGTGGATAGGGCAACAAGGGACATGGTTTAGTGATGAGACTTGGTAGGTCAGGTTGATGACTGAGCTCGGTGATCTTGAATATCTTTTTTCAACCTAGATGATTCTATGGTTCTACTTCATTCTCCATCTCAGAGGCACTTGCATTCTCTCCTCGTGACACAAAAGGCCAATCAAAAAAAAGTGAGAATGTAAGACTTCAGTCCTCAGAAGTCCTGAGACTACAAGCTCTTTAAACCCAAGTTCAAACTCAACTTTGAACCATGAGGACATAGGAATTAAACATTTACTAAAAAAACAACCACTATACTCTTTAAAAACTAGATTTCAACTCCACGACAGTAGAGAAAGATTTCTGCTTCCAAGACACAGAATGATTCCAAGTTAAGTTCTGAAAAATCAGTTCCTTACGCTTAAATTGAATGTAGTAGTCAATGCAGCTTCTATTTGTACTTGAAAGAACAATATTTGAGAATGTTGTCTCTGTAATCCGTAAAACAGTAGCATGCAACCCTCAAAATGAACTGTGGATACATCCTGACCCTTTTTGTTGCTGGTGGCAGGATTCATTTCACTTACTTTGAAGTAATTAAATTCAATGAAGACATCTAGTATTTAGATACAGTCAACAAAAAAACATAAAACTCCATCTCTATGCTGTCTAATGTTCAATGCCATGTTTGTTTTAGGATGCAAGTGTGATTCATTCTTGTGGCTTCTGCCTCCAATCATTCGCTAGAACCAGACCTCAATGAGATCAGGAGCAAAAGTCCACAGTATTCTACCTCCCCACTTCAGATACTTATAGTATTATTGACTGTTCTACATACATCTTGTGAGGGATGACAGCTTCAGAATGGGTAGATGTCATTAGACCAATACAATAAGATATTGTTCAGCATAGCTTGAGTTCACATACTCAAAGGTTTTTGTTGTTGCTTCTGCAAGAGGAAAGAAATCCTCTTCAGAAATTCGACCTTGATTTTCCTTTTTTTCCCCCCAGTAGGAAATAACAACAGGCAGTTTAGCTCAAACCATATGTCTCATCCAATCTATTCCACAACACAAAAGGACTAAAAGGAAAATCTTAATGATATAAATACAGGCTTATGAACTTAAGCCAAATGAACAGGTTCAGATATCTGAGTAATTCACTACTTATGTTATAGCACAAAACAACCTTTGTAGAGAGTCACCTTTGTCTAAGCGTCTTCTTATCAAAAAGAAGAGCTGACTAAAAGCTTCGTGTTTGCAACACTGGTAAAGACATAAGGAAATTGGTACCAAGGCAAGAAAAAACAGCATTATACTCGTTAGCAGAACACTAAACAAGTTTTGCTCTGCATATTAATCACCTTCATGCAAAAATTGTGTCTACCATACATATTTTTACACTAATTTAGTAATAACTATGGAAGTTAAGATGTTTCACATATCAAGAGACACTCACAAGTTTCTTACAGATGTTATTTTCTTTATATAAGCGAATAGGCTACAAAAATTTAACATGAAAAAGTAAACTATTAGTTGATATATTCCAATGAAACTTCCAATGTCTTGCTACATTCCCCAATGTTTCTGCTCTTCAGTTTAAGATATTACAATAAAGATCTTCAATTAGAAGTTGCATAGAAGAAGTTATAATTTTTTAATTTTGCAACTCTTAAAATAATTCCCTCATTTTACTATTAATTTGACATAACACCATTAATAAGTTTTTAGATCCAGTCTGAAATAACACAGAACAGTTAACAAAACAACTGAGTCTTACGTTATATTTTCTGAAAAGTGGCTCCACTTATTTCCATTTACAAGAAGGCACATCAAGTCCATTTGGGGAAAAAAAAGCACTCGCTAAGAGAAAAATTCATAGTAGATTACCTGCTTCTGAGGAAATGAAAACGCCTCCTTCCCAACTGTGTTAAGGGCAATATGATGTTGGCCTTCCAAAATAAGCTGCTTGTTATCTTCCACAACATATGCCTACAAAATACAGATAAAGACATAAACAGAAACAATTTAAAAAATGATAAGCTTCATAACATAAAATTACTGACTTTCTCCTGTAGTGGAAGATGTGTTATAAATATGTAAGTCATGCTAGCATTTGAACATTTACACTTTTAACTTCGTAAGCACAGATAACTCAAGTTCAAATTGCTAACTGCCATAAATAATATTTGCATTTTGAATAATCGGGTCCTTCTCTCTTAAGCAGACTGAGTCACTCTTACAATTCTGATAGAAGCAAGCATAACAAAATTTATAATTTTCAGTATTTTTTTTAAAAAAAAGAATGTTAAGAACTGGATGCATTTAGGACATTGGAAAAATCATTTAAGTATAGTTATGAAACTAACAAGCATTAAGACCATCTCTGCTTACCACACTTAAGTTCATTAGTCTGATTTTATACAAAACTTAAGACATAATTTTTCTAAGCATGCTTGAAAGTTTAAGGCACCATATTATATTATTTTCTACATTTTCTGTCTACTTCCATAACCAAATTTTGCAAAACTTACAAAAATACATACCTTCCATAGTACAACAATGTTCAAGTCCACTTCACTGCATCTTTGTATCAATCTGACTGCCTCATCAAATGATTGCTTCACAGCCCTTTGAGATGCGTGAGTTTGAGATTGTACATGAGTTCTTTTCAATTCAGAGGATAAGCTCTGAAAAAAGAAGTCTGCACATGGACTGGCTGAACTTATTATCTGCAAGAAAAAAGAAAAAGGTCTCAGAACAGGATGCAAGCTGACACAAGTTCATTGTTTAACAGAATTCATAATATTTCAGTTCCATTCTCAAGCAGCTCTTTGCAAACATAGAGGATGTCACATTTTGGTTACTATGCCTGCCCTTTTTCAGAGGTCAGCGCTATGTAGCAACACCTCCAAGGAAACATAATGCAATATAGCTATAGACCATTGGCCTAAACCACAAGGACTGAACTTAAAAAATAAAGTCTTCAATTTTTTCCACCAGACATGCCACTACATGGCAAAGATAGCTGGAGTGTCCCCTCTAGGCTAACTCACATGCAAATCATTATTGCTGTAATACTTTCTTCAGGCTAGTTAACTGGAAGCGTTTGCCAGAGGTAGGAATGCACATTTAGCTAGCAATAACAGATCAGAGATTGGAGAGTATATTCCACATTATAAGTAGCCCAGCCAGAAGTACTGGGCTGTTCGTGATCACTTGGGCTAAGCATTTCCAAACACCAAAAGCTTGCTAAGGAACTAGTGGTTTTAAGACTGACAGCAATGTTAATTGGACAAAACATGGTAAATAAACCATTTATTAAATCTCTGCTTAAAACGTGTCAGGCATTCAAGAATATGCTGATGCAAAACTGCTAATTTCTGCATCAACAGAATACTCATACCTAATGAGAAAATTAACTACTTCTGGCATAACTTTCTAGAAAAGAGGGACCCCTCCACAACACCCCAATGGAGAGAACCTGTTCTTACAAAAAAGCTGAAGTTCATTAGGGAAGCTTATCCAGATTTTTTTAGTCCTAAACTTAACCTGAATGCTTATAAATTAAATTGTGGTAAACAGTTTTTCTTTGACTTCTAAAAGGGAGATGCATATATATATATGCATGCATATATAGAAAACATACACAGTATAAAACAAGCAATCTAGTACTGACATCCAACTAACCACATCCACTGTCTTAGTGCAGATTTCTGATCTGATACCAATGTTCTGTTTTCTTGGGTTCTTGAAAAGCATTCTGTGTACCAAGATTATTTGCTAAAAGATTTTTCCTAAGACACTTCTGCACTTAAACAGATTAAAAGAGCAGGGCATGGGAGCTTGTGATTTCAACCATCTTTCAATACATCAAAGGAACAGAGTCAAAGAAACTGAACTGACCGAAACCAAAATTAGGTGGCTTTGAAATTCCGGTACCTAGCTGAGGTTTCCAGATTTTCACAATAATCTGTAGTTATAAGTTTTAACTTATCTTACTAAAAAGATGATTAAGAAAAAGCAATAGAAAATGAAATTCATAGATTTCTACTGAATAACTACTAGAGAACTGCTCTTTAGAGTTGGAAAGGGAGGAAAAAAGCTAGCATCTCATTGCACTCCTAGAAGACTTCACTGTTGAGTCAGCAACCAAGAATACCAGACTATCCTATAATCTTCTTTGTCAAAGGAGAGTTGTTCATGTTTTTACATTTAAAAAGAGGCTTTCACTAGGATAGTTACACAAGTATGTAGTTGCACCAGTTCACTTGCCTGTTCATTTCCGAAGACAATGTCTGCAAATGTGTAATTTTCTAAGGGATAAAAAAAGAAAGCATCCTCTCAGCATCATGACAAGTCACAATTTCAACAAAACATTGAGTAATTTTTCATAAATGTTACCACATTCAGAAAAACCTACCTTCTGAGTTTTTGCATCTCACTGCTTTAAAGCACAACTTTGCTTTCTCTCTGCTAGCAAGTTTAGTGTCTGAAAGAAAAAGCAGCAAATTTTTTTCGTCCTTCAATATAACACAGAATCACAGAATCCCTTATTAGCCACAACCCAGCCTTTGAACTTCATATGTAAACACATTGATCATACTCAAGTAGATTATCTACTCCAGCAAATGACATTCTGCTAACCTATCTCGCTTATTTCTAGAACAAAATGTAAGCCGTAATATATAAAGGAGATGCTGAGAAAGAAAGGACTAAAAGATAAATAAGTATGTCTAGCTCGCCTTCATTATTAATGGAAGAAGACTACATGTCTAGATTCATTTTTAAGTAGAAAAAGCATTAGCATACATGTAAAGATACCATTTGTTAAATACAGCTAATAGTTGGCTTTTTTTTGTTGCCTGCATTTGTGTTTTCAAAAATTAGGCAATTATATTAGCTAAGACAGGATACATAGTACTAGCAATTCTGGCATATTTCTAATAACTGAATAGAGCACTTGTCAAATACTCTACTGATCAGTTAAATGCAATGATGATATAAATAAATGAAAGTAAAGGAATGCTGTGGAACATTACTCCTGTGCAGCAACTTATCAGCCAATCTAGACACGTACTTCTCTACACCACCTAAATAATTTACCTGTAAATTAAGCCCATTTTTTACAATTAAGGTTTAAGGTCACTTTAATATGTTCAAAAAGGGACATACAACTTTCACAACTGAGTTATTTTCAAAGTTCAGCTCCTTGTAAAACTAATTTTCTCATCAGGCAGAAGCTGGACTTGCTGTCCTTTTAATAATAGGGATACACACCTTTGTCTTCAGAGATGTTAACAGATTTTTGAAGCTTCCAGTGCTTACTATTACTTGAAACTTGCACTATGTGAAATTCTTTAACACCAGTCTCACTCTAAGAAGGAAACAAATAGGATGTCACATAAGATCAGTCATAGCTGTAATGTTCTTCATCACAAAGTACATGTTTGTCACAAAATGGCATTGCTGGAAACTTCATTTAACTCCTCATTTCAAGCCATGTGCAATACAGTACAAAGGAGAGGCAAGAAAGGATTGAAGACCCAGTATGTCGTGAAACAATCCCAGAAATTCCAGTAAATAAAACTACACAAAGAAAGAAAATCCCAAAGAAAAACTGCCCCCAAGGTAGCATTTTAGATTACAGTGACTATTAAAAAAACCTCCAGAGACCATTGTCCACAAGGCCATTAAGTTTCTAAGATTACTTCAGCATCTTTTCAAGATTCTAAATCCCAGGAATACAGGATTCATTACATATATACATATGATGAAAAACAACATTCAGGGTTGGTTTTCTTTCATGGAAAGAAGGAGATGACAGTGGAAAATTAAGTTTCACATAGTGTCACCTGTAAATTTGACAAATGCTTTATAGCACATTCCTTCCTCCTCACCTTAGTAGCAGAAGAAAAACCAGGGAATACACATAACATAAAATGACAAATCAGCTCTATGATTCTATCACTGTTTATGTGTCCAGGAATTCTAATAAGCAGTGAATTCAATTACCTTGCTTTATGAAAAAATTGAAAAAATGTTGAAAAAATGGGAACAAACTTTAACCAAAAAAAGTTGAGTAAGTTTGAATTAGCATGGTGAGAAAAACTGAAATATCATGTCATCTGCTCTGCTAAGGCAACAGACCGCAACAGATATGTCTGCACTCGGACTATACTTGCAAAAATTTGTTCTGGAGTTTTACTAAATAGAAACACAAAAAGGTTCCTTCAGGTTTTCACTAATTCTACTGAGAGTGCAGCACAGAGAGAAGCAATGCAGACTGTCTCGTTCAGAGCTATTTTGAAAGTCATGAACATCAAAAACATCCATGACTTTGGAATAATCTTCCAAAGGAGCTGAAAGAAAAAGGCTTGAGATGACATACATTTAGGGGTAGAGACAGTTACAGCAGATTCCCACAGAGAGTTTTGAGACATAGCTTACTATTGGAAAGAAAGCACTAACATTAATTGGAACGATCAAGCATGCAAGGCTTTCTTAATACTTCCAGTCAAAGTTGTAGTACAAAAAAGCTTTCCATTAAGTATTGGTTCCACTGGACACATTTACACATATGCTGAACTTAAGAACAGAATCACTATTAAAAATAAGAACTTACAGTATTGATATTTTCTACATCCACAAACACCAACATATTATCCCCTCTGCTTTCTTCATCTTCAAGTGCATTACTTCTGCAGACAGTGGCTCGAATATGCAGAGACCGGCTAGTACAAATAACTGCAGTGTGCCTTAGTACTCTATGACTAGGAGAAGGGAAAGAGAGGAGAAAAAGACATTCTGAAGAACCAGGACTGCTGTCCAGAACACCTCATCAAATCCAGCTTTTACATTTCTCATGAATATTAAGGTCATTAGACAATTTATTTTCCTCAAGCATCAAGATGTTTTTCTATTATATGCTTTTGATAGAAAGCTAAACAATCCTACTGTGTTGGATAGGCAGCTACCAAATATACAGGTTCCTATCCAGTTCAAAATACTGGAGAAATTGTGGTTTCACAATACTATGTTGAAAAACACCTTCTAATATTTCAGGTAAGACATGGAGAAATGATTAGGCCACTTAATGTCACCACAAAATACAGTTTTTACAGCAAATAAACCATAGAAGGCCACTAGTAGTCGCATCTCCTGCAGAAACATTCACTAAAGCTCTTGGAATACTATCACGTTCAACAAATTCTGACAAAATAGAGTTTTCAAAGTTTACTTTTAGAACCAGCACTATTATACCTCTTTCCAGAGGAACTCAACCCTGAGGTCAGCAAGACCATTGTAAAAGTTATCTTCCTGTATTATTAAAAGTAAACGTCTATTCTTGGACATTATAAAAAAACACACAAGCTTTTTCACTACAGTAACATCCACGTGGAAACAGAGGTGTGTATGCATTTGACATGTACTGTCTGCTAAATATGCAGAAACATGCGAGTGTGATACTTTTGTCTCAAGAGGGCAAAAAAACCAACAACAATGGCTTCCTAAACTGTATTTCATGTAATGTCACAGTCCCTTGAATAAGCTTAAAAGTTTTGCAAACAATTCTCAGAGATATACAGGTGTCAGCATAACTTACAAGCGCCGCATATTAAACTACGTTTTGAAAATGTAAGAATCATGGCCAATCTACAGAACTATTATTAGATAATATCACATCATTTAAGTCTCCCTGGAAACTTCAATACAGTGGGGAGCGAATACAGTCTCCAAGTAACTGTATTTCATCTCTCAAACACCTCACTTCCTGAATTCTATGAAATCAAAGGAGAAATAAGCTCCATTCTTTAAAAAAAAGAAGAGAAAACCTATAAGCTAACCTGTAGGAAAAGGGAATAAAACCAAATGAAAATGTATCTATATTTCCTGAAATGCCAGTTCTAAGTTTGAAGGAATGACCTGTAATTTGATTTCAGGAATACGCTGATCTACTCTTGACCATCTTCAGCTTACTTTGCTTTGGTTTACATGATGAAGCAGTCTCACAACATGAGCTTGGCTTCCTTGCCAGAGCTAACCTGGAAAACAAGCTCCAGCCACAACCTGATATTAAGTACACCGCACTACAGCTCACTTAAGGTACCATCACCCTGAATCTGTATACTACGGCAGACAGGTCCCCAGTCCCAACCCTACAGATGCATTCCTCATAGTCTATGCTGCTACTTAATGCAGGCTGAGGCACATTTCTCCCAACGAACAAATCCAACATGCAACTCCATAGTAGAACTGCCTCCCAGAAAATTAAATAATTACATTTATTAAGTCTGCAACCAGTTTTACTACAAGGCTGAAAACTAAATAAAGCTTGTTAAAACTTCATTTTCAGCTCTAGGTTTGAATTGTAACAGCTGTAAGACAGTCTTGTAAAAACAGTAAAGAAGAGTTGAAGAAAGGAGAAAGAGAGTCTTCATTTCTTAATGTATCTGTTTGTTAAAACTATGTTATGGCTTCCTAACTGCTGATGTATTCACTTTCTGGAACAAATAACTATTTACTCCAGAAACTCTGAAGAACAGGTTTCTCAGAAAAGTTCTCCTGAGCCTTTACAGCATGGGACAAGGTTGGAACTTTAAAATAAGTAGTAAGTGAGAACTACTGGCAATAAGCGGATGGTTGGACTGGATTATCTTGTAGGTCTTTTCCAACTTTGGTGATTCTATGATTCTAAGTTCAATTCAATAAAAATACTGTTAGCTTGTGGTATCAAACTCAACTGCCCGTTGTCCCAAGAATATTCCAAAAAGGAGTTATAAAACAGCATGCAAATCAAACTTCATGTATAACTTCGCATAGAAATCAGATAACACTGTATAAAATCATTACTTGAAATTACAGACAAGCCACTTGAACTTCTTCACTGCAACTCAGTAAGTTTAAAGCTCATGCTTACGTGTTTATTATTAACAGCCTAATGAGTAGGACAGGAAGAAAGATAACTTACCACATCTTTGAGTGCCTTTTAATACTTTCATAGTAAAATAAAAAGTTTATTTCATGAACTCCTTCTTCATCTGGTCCCCGTAACCACATCGGCAGCTGCACTGATGCCCCAGGAAGAAGAATCGAGTCAGGAAGTGGGACTTGTATTACCTCAGGCTGACCTCCTGTGCCAACCCCAAAGTCTACAGAAGAAGCTGAAGATAGCAGTGCCGTACGCACAGAGGTAGGATCTGTCACAACAGTCTTGTAAGCACTACAGTTTTCAGAAGCTGAAGGACTTAGTGGTGTTAGAACAGCAGTATTTCCACCAAAAGTAAAAAATTCTGGATGCTTGGACACAACTTTCAGCGTTGTAAGAGGACACTTGCTTACATTTACAAACTCTACATATGCTTTTCTGATTTCACCACAGAGAAGTCCTGTAGGAAAGTTTATAAAGAACACCTGTATTGGAGAGAACGGGAGGAAAAAAACTAAACATGGAAACAAATTCCAAATAGGCACAAAAATAACAACCAACACACTTATGGTTTAAGTGCTGTCATTAACCAGGTAGACCACTTTAATAACTCCAGTAAAAAACAACACTTTTTTAATAAACCAGCTTGAAGTATTCTGGACTTATGGCAGACAAACCAAAAAACCTTATTTGCCTCTTGTCTACATCCCATAGCAATTTAGTTCAAAAGCTGCAAACTACAAATTCTAATGGGACTGTGACAATTTCAAAACAACATTAACTGGAAAGCTTCAAGCTTCTCTTGGATACAAAACACAAACTTGGCACTAACAGGTCATAAATTAGCAGGAAAGATTTCAACATTAACAACGTTTATGAATTTGTTGCTTGAAACACTATTGCTCTAGACTCAGCTCAAAACTATAAAAAGAAAAATAACTGTATACCTCCAACAAAGGCATTTCTTCTGTAATAATGGGATCTAAACGTCGATCAGGTCCATACTTAATCGATGTTTTTTCTTCTTTTGTGTTATTAAGTCGTGGCCCTTGGATTTCTAAGTCTTGTCGTCCTCGTACAGATAATCCATTGGAGACAAATTTCCCTGAAAGAATTTTAAACGCTTTTTTTTTAAAATATCTAAAGTCACTTCTTCTGAAAAGTGATCAGAACTTCCCACATTCTGATTTTTTTTTTGGGGGGTCACTGTGAACACACAGCACTCACTGATTAAACAGCATCACTGACAAAGAACTACTGTGACACAGAATGCATTTTTATTTAAAGTTAAGAGAGCCAGATACACAATGCTGAAGACTAACTCTGCCCTCTACATTTGACTATAATTGTTTACAATCCTGGCAGCAAAGAGTATAGGGACAGACTGGGTGGGTAAACGGCTGAGTGAACGTGATTCATTTATTTAATTTCCTAATTTCCAAGCTAGAAGAAAAATGCATCAACTATTTCCTTTCAAAAATAGGCCACCACTCTTCAAATGATTTCTATTCCATAGACTCAGCCATAAGATTTCCAGTTCAGAGATAGCTAATCAAGCTTCATTATTTCTTTTAGATACTTTCAAGTACGTACTTTAATCCTCATTTAATTCAAGTTCTCTTTAGTGTCAGATGAACATCTCAACAAAGCAGATTAAGCAGCGTGCAATTGAAGAGTTTTATATTAACGTATAAAGAAAATTTTAAAAAGTATCAGTTAAATTTAAATGTAGCTATCTATACCAAGAACTTTAGTGCAACACTGAGACAAAAGTTGAAACAAAGTGGGGGGGAAAAAAATGGCAAAGGAGTCAGAACTTGTTACAGATATCCTAGATGGAATGTTTGAATTTTGATTCAGAAGTTTCAAAATTTCCATAGATTTAAAAGTAGCATGAGAATGCATTTGGCAGGAGTTACTTCCTTGGTCATGGAATTCCTACAGGTGTCAATTCACTACTTTCCTGTTCCAGTTTTTTCCCATTCCTGTGTCTTTATCTGAAGACAGACCTTGTATCGTAACAGTCAAACATTAAACAGGACTTAGTTCTATACTCCATGGAATCCACATCTCCCTTTTCCAGAGACACACTTGAGGGAATAACACACTTACCTGTCTGAAATCCAATAGAAGGATCTATCCCATCTAATGTCACAGTACCCTGAACAGTGCCAAGATTATAAACGACTCCCAGAATATGTAGCTCCCCTGTTTGATGGGGAAAGAGCTTTAGTCTCGCCTGTGGAGATACGTTAAATTTTTGTTGTTGTTGCTACTAAAAAAGTATTATTACATTTAAATGTCCAATTACTAAAGAGATTCATGGCTACTTTTGATACTTTATAGTTGCATTAGATGCAACCACATACAATAACCAAGTCATTTATTGGGAAGTGTCTGTTACATTAGGAAAGAATCCTAAATTGTAACAAAAATGAACTTGAACAGAGGCAGAATATCAGAATCGCTTTGATTGGAAGGGACCCCTGGAGGTCACCCTGTCCAACGACTCTGCTTAAGCAGGGCCCCCCTAGAGCTGCTTGCCCAGGTAGGTTTTGAATATCTCTGAGGGAGACTCCACAACCTCTCTGGGTAGCCTGTGCCAGTGCTCTGTCACCTGCACAGTAAAGAGTATTTTCTAATGTTCAGACAGAACATTCCATATTTCAGCTCATGCCCAATGCCTCTCATCCTATCACATTTTCCCATTGGAAATTTATATACATGGATAAGATTTAGAAGATCCAGTTCTTCACACATTTCCTAAAATTTACCATGAGTTCAGGTTGTGAGTCTGAACTTTACCCTATCTCAAAGTTTTAAAAACAGTCTTTTCAGAATTGAATGAAGTACAGTACTTACCACTTTTGTCTCCTCACTATTAATTAGAAATTCTGCAATTGCTTCAGTTCCTATCATATCATCACCACATGTTCCCTGAAAAGAAAAACCTTTTCAGATATTACTCCTGAGCAGAAAAAGTGTCATTAAATATTATTTATTGCAGCATTCCTAGAAAATTCAAGCAAAAGAAAGCATGAATATTTCAGATAGCAGACTGGCTTTCTGAATTGAAGTAGCAGCAAATGTTTACTTCAAAAAGAGATTTAAGACTTACTGGTGATTAGGAATGGCTCAAATTTAAATTTTCACTGATACTGAAGTATTTATTGTATCATTACAGTAGCAGTATAGACCAGAATAGAAGGTCAAACTTATGGTAATGATTAAGAGTTATTCACGTAAAACCTCAGGTGTCTAACCTGCAGAATGTCTATATAACACTACATTATGAAAAATTTTGTTTAAGAACCCACATCATTCACAATTTTACTGTAATACTCTGTATTAGAATGTATTAAAACCTTAAAAATATGGAATTTTTAGAAGAGACCTTAAAAGAGAAGTTTTGGCAATATTAGTTTAAGCGACAAATTAAACAGTACTTAGCAGACTACCCAAAATACTAAAAATATTAATTTTAAATTCCAGAGGTATCTAGATGCTCCTGTGCTGCACCAGCATCATTTCCCAGAACATACAGCCTTCACTACATTCATTGTAGCAAGCATAAGAAAGAGGCTTAGATAAAACATTTACTAACTCTGCGAGTCATTTCTGTTGGTCAAGGTGCCTATTTTGGCTTAATAGGTATACCGCACATACAACAAAATGTTGAAGTATTTTGTTTGCATTAGGCTTTACAATACTTATTACAGAAAAATTGCCAAATTGGTTGCTTTGTGCCCTGTAGATATGGGAAAATCTAAGTGATTCATAAAGATTCATAGTCCCTTACTTCCCTCCTCCCCCTCTTTTAAATTTACACTTAAATCGGCTGTTCTTACACTATGAGAACTTGAAAACTTAAATTACATAGATGTAGTTGCCAGGCTTCAGTTGAAAAAGACAAAACTCTTTTCCTTACCAGATCTTTTGCTTCTCCCTCATGTTTAGCACTGAAGTCTCTCGGCTGAAATTTCCACAGCAGCGAAAGGTCAGTCAACAGAAGTGGAACCTTCAGTGGGTTTCGGAAGGAGACTTCTACAGTTATAGGTTCTAGTAAAGGAGTGCAAGAAAATAATGACAATGAGCTACCTCCCACCACCATCTAAAAGTTCAATAACTCAAAAGGTCGACTGCATTAAAAACTTTGGTTTTGATCTACAACAGTACAGGAAACACTGCACAAATATAATCCAGGAATAAAGTGAGTTAAAGGAATAAATTCCAACTTTACCTTCTACCACAGCAAGTGGAAATCTGGAGTTATCTGAATAGCGATTTAAACAAAACTGTGTTGGCTGAAAGTTTGAAGGTATTACTCCTTTGTTGATCACAGACACAACCTGCTCCTCAAGTTCCTTCCACTGTTGTGATGACTCTGAGTCATATTCCTGATCCAGACTCACATGCGTTGCTGCTTGCTTTTCACCTAGGAAGAATAAGGCAAGCAGTGGCACTCAACAGTTGCAAAGAGGCCTGCACTAACAATTTGGTAGGTATTGTTAAAAAAAATTTCTCAGTCACCATCACTTTACACATTATTCAGCTAGTCACTGGATTGTCAGATGTTTTGAAATGCACATATGGAAGACAACACTGACAATGATTTGAATATACTTTCATTTGCAAACTGTGAAATCCCATGATTTTAGCATGCTATGTGGTATACTCAGCTTACAGTTCATTTTCACCTTTTGCCAGAGTACAGTCCCACAGTCTACATAAGAATTTCCACTCAAGATGCTTTCCATTCAGGAATCAGTGTTTCAAACATTTTAACCTAGAGAGGTTAATGAGCTTTAACCTGAAAGCTCATTTCTAGTACTGGCACTAGCACTTTACATTTACTAAAGTATTATAAATCCCTTTCATGAAGTTCATTACAGGTTTGCATTGAAGTATACAAGCTATGAAAAATAAAAGAATTCAGCACATTTGGCTATGTGGATTTCATATCCATACAGGAAGTCTGAAGACGTTTAGAGAGTTGATACTAACCTGAAGTTTTTCTTCTTGAAATCCTACTTAAGTTACTCTGCTACATTTGTTTTCATGTAACAAATCCTCTAAGAAGAACTTGCATATGCTTTAATTCTATAGATAAGGGATTTAAAGCTGTTTACAAAAAATTTTCTAACCTTCTGCTGGCCTTCGATCATGCCCAAAGAAAACACGTGTTGCTGAGCTGTTAATATATGGCAAAGGAAGTTGTGGTAAAGGACCATCAGGTGACAGCTGGGTTACGTTCTGGAGTAGAGGAGGAAAACAGTGTCACGTCTTTATATAAGTACCTGAGGTACATGCAGCACATTGCCAGTGTTTGAATGATAAGGAGACCAAGTTTTATGCATTCTATGTTTAAGCAGTAAGTACTTTAACTGAAATGATTCATTTCATATTAACTGCTATGAGAGTTCATTCTGCCTTGACACTCTTAAATAATGTTTTCTCTCAATAGTATCTTAAAGCTCATGAAGTCCTCACAAAAAAAAAAAGGGAATGAAGATTTGAATCCAGTACTCTAATCACTGTTGTGGATCCATGGCTCTTGCAAGCTTAATAATGCGAAGCTTGTCTAACACCATATTTGAAAAAGCTATGTTTGCTATACCACCACCATTATACAGACCTTCAGCACAGCTGACTTGTGGACTTAAACAGCAGTCTCAAAAAGGGTCTACCATGAGTTAGCAAACATGACAGGAATTCTATTCATAAGTTTTAAAAGACACAAAGTAGCTGCAAGTTGTGTGGAGTTATCACTACTAAACATCCTGTAAGGTGTATGGTATACTACAGTGCATAATCACACATGAACTTTCACATAAACTTAATCATTCACTTAACATTTTTTAAGATAGATTGATTTTATTACAACGTGGATAGGGAGCACTTGGTAGTACCAGAGGAGGTTGGCTGGATTCAACTCAGTTTTCTACAGCAATATCCATGCTAATCTCTTGCTGCTGAATTGGACAGGGGCTGTCATAAAGCATGTTTGTGGGCAAAGAACTGCCTGTTGGAAAAACCTGCACTTCGGAAGTGTGTTTGTTATTATCAGAAGTTATGACAGTTTTGTAGTCTGTCAGGTAAAAATTCGAGGTATCAAAAAATCCAGCTCCCACCAATGCACTAAAAAGGTGGCATTCTCCTGCTGAGACGACACTTCTTTGACAGGAAACAGAAAGCAAGACTACTGCCTATGAATCTGTTAGGACAACAATGAATCTATGTTTACCTGTAGAAAAAGCAATTCTGAGATTATTTTTATCTACTGAGAAAGCATATTGCCTTAAGCAAATAATCAAAATTCACCAGCTTTAAGAACATCCACTTTTCCCAATTCTCAGTACCAATCAGAAATATGCTAAGTGATAAATAATTGAAAGATAGTTTATAATTCAGAAAACCTGCTACTGCCGTGAAGCTTAACACTAAACATAGGAGAAATACGCGATAACAGGCATCATGAGAATCAAAACCAAGTATTTTATCAGTGGCACTGGCAAGTAACACATTTATCTAGACTTTAACAAAGATTTAATATCAAAAAACTTAAAAACCTTTATAAAGAGATGAAAACATAACAGATCCCTTTCCTCTAAGGGTGAGATCTGTCACAAGTTCCAATTCAGCCATGAACCTCAATATGAATCATTAATTGAGTAAAAACACATTCAAGGAGTCACACTAATACTCCAATGGCAATTAACTTAATGCACACAAGATACAGCAAGTTTGTTTTTTGAAATCTAAAGGAAAACAAACAAACATATCAACTGGAGAAAAAATCACCCTGGCACAAAGCAGGTATGGCAGAAAATCACTCAAAAACATAATACAGAACTACTGAAAACAGAACTGCTGACCACTCCAGGAATTAAAAAGAAAGGTTATTTACCTTATAAACATACAGATACTCTCTCAAAAAAGCTCCTTGCTGAGCTGGAGGTTGTTTGCTATCATTGATCAAAATATGTCTGAAAGCAGACACAGCATTATCAAGCTGATGAAGCGTAAATGACTGGCGACCGATAGTGAAGTTAATATGATCTTCTGCAAGAGACCAGCCTTTTCCTTTGTAAACCTGCATGGCTTGGCAGTAGCAACGCAAGGCATGTTTTTTCTGCAAGAAACAGCAAATATAATTATTAACCAAATGTTGTAATTGTAGCGCCAGGAGGGCTGAATAGCAAGTCAAGAAAGTATTTACCACCAACCCCACTATGCTAAGCATAGTGTTTGCAGAACTGTACCTCACAGCATCTGGTCAATGTTAACTTAAGCACAGAAGTATTGTTGGCTCCTACAGTACAGCACCTAGCTTGCACAAAGTTCATGTTTTCAAACAGTAGTAATAGGCAGTGAGTTAAATAAGAGAAGACTACTTTTAAGAAGTGTTTTGTGTTGCTTCAGAACCAACTCCTAGAGTCTGCAGAGCTCTATTGCCAAGCTCCAAGACAGAGCTATTTAATAGGTTTCATTCAGTAACTAAACTTTCATTTCCATTCAATTGTCATTCAATAAAAAAAACAACACTTAAGATAAAATGCACAGCAAGTTAACCACTAGCCCTGTAGTACATACAAAACAAAATTACCAATCATGTCAGCCATTGGGAGATAGATGCTTTGCTCCCAATCAGCTCCACAGTTACTTTCCTGTACATACATCAGGACCTGGGCATTCAATCCCAAACCTCGGGTTTCTGCAGAAGCAATCGCTGTACCAGCAAGTCTCAGCTTCAAAAAAAAAAAAGGGAACAACATTCCCTTATTCACAGCACTGATGGAACAAATCTAAAATATGTTCCAATAGGTATGGTGAGACAGCAGCGCGCAAGCAGCAATTCTTTCACATCAGCATATGTTACTGATACTTTACAATATGGTATTACAGTACGCAGCTCAGCAGCCTGTCTTCTCTTAAGTAGTTGTTAATATTTTGGTCTCTATAACAATGAATGCTGAAAAGCATTTCCTGGAAACCAGAATCCTTACAAGAATTAGACAAGCAACAAGAGAGCTGTTACACGAATATAAAGTCAAAGCTTTATAAAACTGCATGCAGTTTTCCAGTCAGAGAAATGAGATTTTAAAAAACTAAGAACTGAAAAAGCTCTAATCAACAGCTCCTCGTCAGTACTACTGTCAGACAGTAATAGAAAGGGAACCTACTGCAACAAGAAAACAAATTCAGGGAATACTCCTATTATTTTGGAGGGTGAGGGGATCGATGCAGAAAAAATAACCTTTCATAAACATATAGGGGTTTGTTATAATTTTGATGTCTGGATACTCTTGCATTATTACTGACTTGCGATACAAAACAATTTGTGTAACAGGTTTGCATCTTTTAAGCGAACTGAAATAGACTGTATTTAGTGGCAGCTCCATAACTGAACTCTAGTGACTAACCTCAAAAGAAATCAAACGCAAGTAGTTGTCTGTAGAGTCTACTACACAACTGAGACAAACATGAAGTGCATAAGACATGCTCAAATTGAGTTTATCACAGAGTTAAAGCTGCCTACACAGTAATACAAGTGAAAGTAGAACCAATCTGCATTGGTTTAATTGTTAATTGAGTCTAAGCAGTCATAACTAGGTGCCAGTTTGTCCTGTACTAACTATTCATACACATTGACCTCTCCACTGCACATAGCTAAGACACCAGGAAAACAGACTAAATTTTGTTATTATTGTAATAGCTGTTAACAAAACCCTAACTTCTGCAACTCATTCATCTTGAGATGCAAAATGCTACTTAATACAGTAAGATATGAGATTTTTTTTATTTGGGTATAAAATTGAAACCCAGAAATAAAAAAAACCATCACTAAATTTCAAGTCAGTTATCCTCAGCATCTCTTCAAACACAGATGTAAAAGATCAATGCAGAAATCATTTTCAGACAATCGCTGAGCTCAATACTTCTAACACAAAAACACCAGAAGCCAAGCATCTTTTTCCATAATAACATGCTGTTCAGAAGAAGTACAAAAAACTGATCATATTTTCTATGTGGAAAGGTAATACTCACCTGTCCCGCTTTACTAAACCTATGGCCAGCCAGAATCATATGAAATGCAAACTTTCTGACCATGGGACTTTTCATGTTTATAAAGCAATGTGCTGCCTGCTCTAACAGAAGTGCACTACGAAGATCTGAATCCTATTTAAAAGGAGAAAAGGAGAATTAGCCTTAAAGTCAAATATAAACGTAAACACATCTGTAGTCTTGTTTTAATGCTAACAGGAAAAAGTTGTCACTGCTGTAAAGTTCAAAAGTCTTTAAATTTGAACATTACATGTATGCATATAAAAGAAAATAAGACAAAGAATTCTTCCCCTTGTTACAGGGATAATCATTGTGATAGCCAAATGCGCTACTACTACTTCCCCAGTGGAGATTTATCAACCTGCTTCCTCGTGAGTGGCAAGACAAACACTTTCTGCCTCTTCAGTTACTAAGGCTACAGTTTCTAGCACCAATCTGAAGCGTTCTACCTTTTCCCCTCCCTCCCTCCGTAGATATTAGAAACTAACTGTAAGTTTTAATAGGATTAACGAAAAACAGGATGTAGTTTAGTGAATTAAGATTACAAGAACAAGGATTCTTTCTTATAGTGTACTACACTTCTTACCATTACCACCTTCTCCTCTCAAGCTAAAACAAAGCTATAATTACTCTAACCAATCCAAACAGACTCTACTTACCACTATTGAACTCTACTACCGCTAACAACAATGTCCAAGCATGTGTCTAGACTACAAATATACTTGGAGACAGCTTTGCAGTATCCTACAGAGACTTCCCTTGCTTCTAACAAAAATCAATGCAAGCACAGTACATAAAATTTAAAGTAGTAAAATGGCTCCGTACAACCTGTAGTATTTAAAGTCCTTAGTTCAATAACATATATGCTCACACAGAATTTTTGGTACCAAGTTTATGTTGAAAGGGCAAAAATACAACTACAAATACACTTGAGTGAATAACTCAACTGTGATGCAAATGTAACGCTAGTAATATGATAGTAAGACCTCTTCTGGACAGTTAGGCATTATTTCCATGCTTACTTTAAACTAATTAATATTGCAGAAGTGTTCAGGCTAACTTTCACCTACGCAGTAAGATTCTAATGATTCATGGCAACTAAGCTGCAGTTATAGCTTTGTAACTTGAACTATTGAGAACTCGTGATTACATGTGGGACAGTATTCATCAGAGGTCTAGTAAGTCACACCAATATTTTTAACCAGTGAGTTCTTAAACTGAACTTAATACATACAAAGCATAAGCAGATGTCAAATGCACATTTAGCAAGTGTTTAAAGAGTTGAAGCAAATCACAGTGTGAGAAAGAATAAAAGCACCAGTTCCTTCACTTGCAGCATAAGTCATTTTCTTCACTTCAAGCCTTATATCTGGTCATTTGCCATCGTGGATAGCAAGTATCTCAGAACAAGAATTAAAACGTCACCTAGAAGTACTTGGGTAGGAGGAGGACAAGAGTGGGAAAAAAAGTGGAAAAAGTTCCTGTTTTACCTCACTGGTTAAACGAATCAGAAGAGCAGCTGCTTCCGAATATTTGCTTTGACTTTTTAGGATTTCAGCACTAAGCAGTACACAACGCTCAGCCAGGACCATGTTCCTGAAGCAAAAACAATAATATTAATGAATACTTGTCAAAAAGAAACTATGAAAAGCTTTGCCCCTGCAAAACACATACTGACACTTTTACCATTAAGTTCATCGTCCTACTATAACAGGAGCATTTATTTCTTTTTACAAGTCAAAACGAGGAAATGTTTCTGGATGTATTATGTTTACAAAACACCAAGTAAAATAACGCAACCAACTAAATGATCTGACAAACAACAAGACAAACAACCACCAGAAACAAGTTTAATAAGTACTCTGTTAAGAACACCATGCATCTCCTTCCTAGGTAAGCTAATGCACCTTATTCTAAGAGGTTATCAACCTCTGATATTTTATTTGTCTGGCACTACCACTGTGCAGGGAAAGAAAGCTAAGCCGCCAGGAATTTCATCTTTCAGTGGGCTGGCATAGAAGTAAACAACATACTTGCAGATATCTCGGTAAGTCTGAATTGCTGTTTCCATATAATGAGCAGGGTAAGGCCTAGGAGCTCCTGGCTGAAGAAAAGCTGACACTGCTGCCATTTCCTACAAAGACAAGTCAGCACAGTCACTACAGTTGTTCTCAACAAATTGTAAATACAAAAATATTGAGAAACACATTTCAACAGCTACTAGCTCAAATATCTAATCAGTTGCTGACATATACTGTGTATAGCACATTTTTATAGCTGATAAAAGGTTTAATACAATTGTCCATTTATGGCTCTGCTTGGAATTAATCAGACAGCAGCATAAGTTACGCATGCTTACAGAAGATTTTCAGTTGATAGCACGCAACACTGTGAAGAAACAATGACTAAGTACTGCTTTCTAAGTCCAAGAGTCAATTTTCTATTGCAGGAATAATTTTTATGATAACATTGCATCTCTTTTAAAATGAGGATCATCTAAGTTTTCTTAAAAGACATTACACTCTTCTGCTTCCAAGGAAATCTTACTTTTGTTCTGCTCTAATAGCTCCTTTTTTTTTTTTTATGGGGACAGAATAGCAAAGTTCTTCTACAGCAACTAAAGATAATAATTAAATTTTGAAATGTAATAAGAGCTCTACCAGCCATTCATTAAGAAATTAAGATAGCTTCTGAGATCAGCAAAATGCAGTGCAACTGTCTGTACTGCAAAAATACACATCTACATAATGGTTTTAATTCAAAATAGGACTGTGAAAAGAATGCTTTCACGGATCTACAAAGTAAAGTATTAAATTTGAGTTAGCCAGACTAAAGTCCAGAAAATAGCTTCTCAAAATTGTTAAAACTAGTTTCTTGTTTTCTCTAGTGTTCCGACTTATCTCACTGGAAATTATTCTAGTCTCGTATCTCCATTCACAAGGAGAATTAGTGAATGAGAATGTTACTGCTGATAAACTACACTGTAAAGATGCACCCAAAGTACATCCCACAAAATTCTGTAATTAAAAAAACTGGTACACCACCACAGCTAGGGAGATGTACTTGCCAAGAAGTCAATGTTTTGCTGAAGTCTAAAAGTAGCACTATAAAATTATTTCCCACTTAAACTTGTCTAATAACTCAAGAATAAGATCCATTTTTTCCTGGAAGCTGCATTGCAGATATTCTCCTTTCTGTATTTCACATTTTAAGGATTAAATCTATTTCATGATGGGGAAAAATTGGAGCAGCTACCAGTTTTGAGAGCACCTTAGGACTTATTGAAGATACAGCAAGTTCAGCAAAACCCTTATAGATTTGGAGGTGGAGAGAAGGGATTGCACTTTGTTACTTTCAGATAAATAATAGAGATTACTATCAAAACACATCTAGGTTATATGAAGTACCAACCAACGCTCCAGCTGCATAAAGCATTGCCTGATCATTTAAGAAGTCCTTCTTGGCTGTATGGTAACAGCTATACGCAAGTTCATAGTGTTGCACCAAAAAGCATAAGTCTGCCATTTTCCGGATTTGAAGCTCTGGTGCTTCTGGGGGATACCTATGAATACAAATATTTGAATGTAAAGTCGTAACTGCAACAAGTAGAGCAAGGTACACTCTATTCTCATCTTAATTTCTGTTCAAAGAAAAGGAATAAAATCAGCATTGCTTCAACCTTACCCAAAAGTAACTTGTTAAGAAAAGTAAAGCTACTTCATTTCTGCCATGCTAATTGGTTACTTGGTTAATCAGCAAGCAAGCAGTGAAACAAGATTTCCTATCCCACTAACTTTTACAAAAAGCATTCCTCTGAACAAAACACTAAAACAAGTATGCAGTTATCACTGAAACTGCTCAGTATTATTAACTGCTAGAGCTAAAGAAATCTGTAAGAGAAGGAAAAATAAAACTTTACAGACTTTGAAATTAACAATAGCTCGCTCGTGAGCTCTAAGACAAAGCACACAAATTTAAAGTTATATGCAAGCTTCAGGAACGTTGAGTTTGGCTAGGTAGAGCCCAAAAGCTATGGAGATTTTGGTGGTTAAGATCAGACAGTGAAAAGAGTTCTTCCCATGATTAGAAACAGTCATTCATGAAGAGAATTATATTAGAAAGCGTACAGAAGAAATATTCTGGTACAATTTAAGACACTTATTTAGTGTAAAAACAGCAGCATGAAGTATGATATGCCCCTTAATTTACTTTTAAGACACACCTGCAGAAGTAACGTATTCAATACTCAACTGGATTTATTTACATAACCACATGAACAGGCATAAGAACACCTATTACATGGTGTTTGGCTTAAACAACAAAAAAGACTTCAATAGATTTTTAAATCTCTTATGGGAGGCCGTATTCTTCCATTTATCAGTATTACTCTGAAAAATATGTACTTTGTACTGTAGAAAGGTTCACTGTAAATATAGCAGAAAGATGGCTCAGTAAACATTTTCTCTTATCCTTTTTAAGTTTTTGCTATGCCTTTATCATTCAAATGTAGGCATTGCGCTTTATATGACTCCTCCACCATTCCAAGCCTTTTACAACATTGCTGCTTCAGCCTGCTTTGCAGAATACCATTAACACAGGCTTCCACTTGCAAGAAAGAGGGAATTTCCATTTTAGATTTAAAGGCAATGACTGAAATAACTTACAGCAAACCAGAAGTATTCTTCAGTTCATTTATGCTTTTCTCTGGAACCTTACTGCCACTAAACCATTTTTTAGTAGCAGAAAACAATGATCGACTCAAGCCTTTCCTGGATATTAACTGCAAAGAGACAATGAATTAAGAGCACTGCACTGCAAAAGAAATATAAACGTAAGTTAAGCCATCTACAAACTCAAGCCTTATGAAGATTCCCTGAATTCTGTGTTGATTTCTTAAAAAGCAGAAGAAAAAAAAAAACAATAAAACAACACACACACTACATTGAGTGAATCTCCGACAGATTCAAGTTGCAATTCACATATGGAATGAACCTCAGCTGTCTGAAACTGACTATCATTGCTGTGAGCTTCAGACATGAAGATCTTAAACCTAGATGATCTTAAAGGTCCCTTCCAACCCAAACCTATGATTCTATGAGATTTCAATAGAGAAAAAATGCAAATATTTCAAGTACATGCTTGAATCTAACAGTGTGTCTATTTTCTGGTACTGGTTTAACCTGAAATCCACACTAAATATGTATTTCAAGAGAGAACATTCTTCCCATCACCACGTGAAGTACCACTACATTGCAAACAGAGGGAATTACCACTCCCTTGATCTAATAAAGCCACATTTCTTTTTAAAAGCAATATAAAAAAAGCTTTAATATCATGCTTTTCCTACAGTTATTAGAAATATATTACTACATTCCAACCCATAAGGCTGTTTGCTATATGTTTTATTTGATCCTAAAACTCTTACAGTGTAAGACAGCAGCCAGCACACACAAAATCCCAGAACTCTTATCAGGGAGACTGTGTAGTTTTCAGTGTGAGGGCTGTCCATACTATAGTTTAACTAGACAATTCAGTTAAAACAGAGACTTAACAGGCCGATAACAGGTCAACTGCTAAATACAGTAATTTGGCTGTACCAATTTAAGTCATTCCATTGCTCCAGCCCTCTAAGACAAAACAGAAATGAAATACTTACAAAATAAAGGATCTTACTCTGATAAGAACAATTTTAATGCATGCCCTTGCCTTAACATAGGCGTGACATTAAAGAGATATCAACCTTCCAAAGAAAGAATCCTAGGTACCACACTTCCCAAAAATATAGTTTGAGATGAATTCTCAGCTACTGATACCGAACAGAATAGAATGATTTAGGATGTCCACGCATTACTCTTGGAAATTAAAGTATGCAGCTTTTCTGGAGACAATTATTAATGGAGAAACATGTCCTAGCTTTGGTAGGGTGTTCAAATGTTGAAACAAAGAGTACATTTTATTCCTCATGCTTGAATATTCCAATAGAAACAAAAATTTTAGAAGCAAAGAAATATCCCTGTAGCAGCTCAGGCAGCCTTTAACAATGAGCCAACTTGCAATGAAGTTCTGTTGGCATAGGTGTTGTTTCAGCAATGCGTTGTTTGTCTTTAAAGAAAACTAAACAAATCAAAACTTAAATCTATTTCTCTTCAATTTTCTTACAGCTTTCATTAAGATCACTGAATCATTAGGTGCACAAGGAAATAATAATTTCAGAACAGACTGTTGGATAACGAGTTATACCACCAGTGATTTTGATTACAAGACTAAATGCTTTTAAGACTTGAACTGACCTGATCATTAAGTTGCCGAATTGTCTTCTCTATATGTGGCAAAAGTCCCCTAAATGTGAATTCCTGTATGAACTGCCTAATTCGATCATGATCTGTGAGTGTTAAACAAGCACCACGAGGCGTTCCAGAGTTTGATTTCTTTGACTCCTGCAATGATGCAGTAGCCTTCACATAATCAGTGCTATCTAAACTGCTGCTAGGATGATCCAGTTGAAGGGGATGAGTCTTGAAGTTGTTTGACAGGCCATCTATAAAAAGATTGAAACATCAAAACCCTTGTAAATATGAAGTTATTTACATATTTGTGGTTTTAAATGTCATTTTTATTTATTTAACTTCCTTCAATGCTTTCCCTATTCAAAATTCCGCTAGGAAAATAATGAAAGCATTAAATTCAAAGTCAAACATTTCATGAAAAGATGGAAATGCAGCAATTGCTACAGTGGATACACTGGATCAAATTGCTTCTGTATTTCTATTATAAACTCTAGTTCTCCATGTCTTTCTTTTCCTTTAAAAAAGAAAAAAAGTTCAAGTTACACCATAACATACTAGTCTGAATTTCAGTTGTTATGAAAATTAACCACTTAATTCTATGCTGATTTATTGTCAAAGTTTGGGAGACAATATGCTTAATATTACAAAAGACAAGTCTAACACATAAATATCCACCTCATTTCAATGAAATATCACATGAGGTCTGTCTCCCAATTAACATCAATTTAGTAGATCAATGACAGTGTTTTGCCTTGCTTACATGAGGTTACATACCTTTGAGCATCTAGAAAATTACTTGTAATTACTTAAGAGAAAATAAGCACTGTTTGCGGTTACTATTTTTCCTTCCAATTTCAGTTTATAGACTACCCTACGTTTATTCTATACCTTGATTAAGCTTGTAGATTTGAAACATTTATCTTCATGTATTACTTTTAAAAATTATTCATGAAGTTTTAAGCCAGTTTAACACTTGTAATGTAGCACTGTATTTAAGTGCACATCAGAACTTGACCACCACTCAGAAATGATGACTATCGCATGCAAGGCAGCTCTATAAAAGCTATCCCTTTACAGTTTTGAAAGTTGTAAAAATACCTTTAATTTCATTATCTAAGCCATCTGATATCAAGTGGTCAGTACTCTTGTTTGAAATGACAGTATAAGGACAGTCTTCGTAGCAATCCTACCAGAAAGGAAAAAGAAGTTAGGCTAGGAATATGAGAACATCCTTTGAAAAAAAAAAAATCAGTAAACAGCAGCTGTTAACTTTAAGTTCACTAGATACAAAGAAAGCACACTCAGCTAGATGTTCAAATATATTCACTGAAGCAGCTTGTTGAGTCCCTAAGGTCCCATGCTATTGTAAAGATAAAAACTATGATTAACAACAGAAAGCAAGTATCTTCCAGTTTGCTCAAAATAGCTACACTGTCAACTAAAGCAAGCAGCTCCATAAACTGACTGGAACCGTTACATGACAATGCCTACAGCAGTAAATATATGCTCCCTAAAGCAACTCCTGAACAAGCTCATAAAAGAAAAAAAGCAAGACAATGTGGAATAGTTGACATGGAAAATAAATAACTAATTTATGGTGGAACACTACTGACTGGCCCTCTTAACAGCTTACAGAATACAAACAGCTTTGACTTACTACTGCCAACCAGATTTGGTAAAAGAACTAACACACTTTTTTTAATCATATGCAGTTAAAAAGGCAAGACATTCAAAAGCAAATTTAGGAGGAGTATTTTTGGTCTTGAAGTCAAAAATACAGACTTCTATGACAAACAGAAACCAATACTCTGAACTAGCATACACTATCATTTGCCACTCCTGCATATGACAGACTAGATATGACTGCAAGAAATTACCACAAAAAGAGCCACGCAGCAAACTACAGGACAGTAGGAAAACCAAAAATTTTGAAACTGAAGAAATTAATCAAAATGGGTGTATGAATGGACACTTCTGCTTTAGCAACTGCAGGCAACCTCAGTAATTTATTATTTCAGTTTTCCATTCATTCTGCTATTTCAGGCAGTCTAGTGCTCCTGTGCCTCCTGCAGTGACTTTAAGGAGCACAGAGGACAGTTCTTTCGAAGAAGACTCACATCCTCACACAAAGTTCAAGTTAAAAAAAAATCTAAATTTCACACAGCTCGACTACCTAGTAGCCTATTCCGTAGAGCCACATACACAAAACTAAACAAAAATTTAACACAACTAAAATAAAATCACCAAGGGCGGAAAAGACCACTAAGATTATTCAGTCCAACCATCCACCAATATTTCCCCATTAAGCCATGTCCCTCAGCACATCTAGATGTTTCTTGAACACCTCCAGGGGTGGTGACTCAATCACCCCTCCCCCAGGCAGCCTGTTCCAGCACCTGACCACTTTCAGAGAAGAAATTTTTCCTAACATCCAAACTGAACCTCCCCTGGCACAACTCGAGGCCATTCCCTCTTGTCCTGTCACTAGTTACATGGGAGAAGAGGCTGATCCCCAGCTCACTACAACCTCCCTTCAAGTAGTTACAGGGAGCAATAAGGTCACCTCTGAGCCTCCTCTTCTCCTGAAGAAACAATCCCATGGGTATTTGTATGCACCTTATAAGTTGTTTTTGAAATATTGCAATACCTGGTTCTGGATGGAGTTTTTCTGAAGGTACTGGCTCCAAGGGTCTGGTATTTGTTCATCTGTTCCTCTGTTAGATACTCGAGAATTTATTTTAAGCAAATAGCAACCCTGAGTTCCGTACCTCTGCTTCATCTCTTCATAAATGGAGTCAGCTCTGAAAAAAGAAACGATAACATCTAGCCTATCTTGATATTCAACCAATTCAATTTTAAGTGTTTACCACAGCAAGCTACTCTAGACTACTGTCCACAGGATTTAAAAGAAGAAAAATCATGTTTTCAAACTGGTGCCTAGCGCAAGAGTAAAACCAAAAATCTCTGAGAACTAAATCAGTGAGCCAACAAAGAAAGCTTCTACTTCAAGAAGCCATGACTAATTCTTTTTTATCTTATACAACACAAAAATTAAATAAAAAATACTTCTTAAAGAAGACTGCCTTATAACTGCATAAAGTAGATTATGTTGCATGTCTAATCTTAGCAGGAATTTATAAATGCAAGCATTTCAGTCAGATAGTTTACCTGAAGGAAGATGACTTACCTTTGCTCTTCACCTGTGCTTACATCATGCAGTAACACATAGTACTTGAGTGTGTTTGGTATAAACCATTTTGGATAAGAGTATTCACTACTATGCTGAATTCGATGTTGTTCTTGCGACAGCTTCAGAAATTGCTCCACAGGCTCTGGCTCACTAGAAGAAACTACAAGCATACCTAAACTCACGTTAAGGACATTTACCAAAAGAACTCAGGAACAGTCAGTGATGATAAAACAGGCAGTGTATAAAATAAAAATTGCACACAACCTATTTATCTTATGCTATTAAAATACGCTACCATAAAAGCATGTGTAACTTGAATTAGGTCTAAGTCTCAACAGAAGCAGTATTTAGACAGTCGTTTTACTAACATTTGTAACTGAAACAGGAACTTTGCTCCAGTTCTGAAACTGAGCCCAGATTTAAGCTGATACACAACAGCTAGTGCTTTAATATTTCAGATCCAGATCACACATGAAACCTGTTTTTTTGTACAGATATAACAGAAGTTCACTTCCAGTGTACTTCATTTTCAAATGCTCAAAGAGAACTGTAACCTCATTAAGGGATCACCTGAGCAACAATAACAGCCACCATTCATAAACACAGCAACACCTGCTGAGTAAAAAGCAGATGCGTTCCAATTTTTACCTTAATGCACCTCAATTATCACTAATAAGGAGCAGCCTGCTCTGCCACATCTGTTCAAACTAAAGACATTAAGTCAAAGAAGACAGAAAGCAAGCTGTACTTTAAATGTTACCACAATGTAGTAGTCAAGGGTCAGAATCTTTTTTTTTTTGCCAAATTAATTCTGTGCAAGATTCTCACAAACAGCGACCAACATATCTATTCCACCACAGCAGAACAGCATAATAGATTCATAGTAATGAATTACTTATTAATTAGAAACAGAGTAAGCGTTATGAAACCCACAGCATTATCCTTATTTTGAAGCTTAACACCAGGTACAACATAAAACAGTGTATATTTTTATTTTCCCCACAGACAAGCAAGTCAGGGTTAAGTTATGGTAACAAAAACGCTGTGAACACATTTAGGCATCTTTCCAGACTTCTTTTTGCCCCAAACAGCTGAAATCCCTTTTTTTCTATGGCACACCCTTTCCAACCTCCTCCCCTCCATCTGCTAGCAATGCTGTAAAAGGCTGCAGGTACATCCCAAGCACACTGATCTTTGTTGTGCCTGAGGTATAGCCAGCAGATACCTAAAGAGCTATAGCAGAAAATATTTTAGGACAAGTAAGTTTAAGTTATACATGTATAAGCTCAGAGTTCAGTTTGACATACAAAGAAGTGTGGGTTTTACTACAAAGAACCCTTAACAAAATTATCCTGTATACTCAGACATATCAAAAAGGGTATATTTCAAAACACTGTGGAAAAAAGCCATTCTAAAATTTCAAAGCCTCCTGCATTACTGCAGGCAGTTCTACAAGTCTTCACTAAAGAGGTCTGTACCATCCAAAGGATACACGCAACATAGTGGTTTAGGAACTCATGGTCTGATGCAGGCATGGACTGAAGAAAGCACTCTCTGTACGACTCAAACCAAGGAGTAGTAGCTGAAATACACAATAAAGCAATACCAAATTTAATTATTTTGCCAAACTTCTGTAGTCATCTATAAAAAGTAAACATGAAATACTACACCTAAAAGTAAAAAATTGCAAACTCTGACAAGGTTTGCATGGCAAAGAAAGGAAGAGAACAATCTAAAAAGGAAACATCAAAATATACACAAGGAAGAAAAATTAACTCTTTGAATCAAATCCTGTGAAACCAAACAGCATCTTAATACCAACTTCTTCAGTAATTAGGCTCACCTATCCAGTTATTGTAAGAACTCCTTACCAACCCTCTAAAAATAGAGGCTTGGGAAAGTAAAAAATACAACATTCTTCTATCATTGTATTTGCCTACTCTAGGAATGTAACAACTCAGAAGCAAAGTCAAAAATTAACTGTGTAAAGGCACCAAGAATTACCAAAGCCCTATCCTGCCAGTTTTTCTGAAGCTTTTTGAAAGCATTGTGACTTGGCTTGACAGCAGTCCTCTTCCTCATCCTGGCTAAAATAAACAGCAACAGTTTAGTTGTCAGCTGACCAAGTAGAGATCCAAAAAGCTAAAAGCTCAGATCTATGCTGTGCCGTTCATGCCTTATTATAGTAACCTGTTATGTTCAAATGCCCTTTTACAATAGAGACTTTAACATTTAAGAATATCATCTTAAAGGAAGTGAAGCACGTCTGGGACATGCAAAGAACATAAGAAACTTGTCTGATTCTTTCCACAACAATAGAGCCATGAAACATTTGCTCCTTTCGGAACTGTTTTACGGTCATCTTAACTCTGCATATCTTAGAGATAAATTAGTCCATTTTTAAATCACCTGACTTTGCACTGAATGGTCAGTAAACTCACCTGCAAACTAGAAAACAATAACTGGTACAGAAAAATGCATTAATTTCTGAAAGTATTTGTTCTCCTTACAGAGCACCAAGAAAACACGAGTTGAATCAGGCAATATAAAGACTCTCTAAAGCTGACCTCCTCCTGCCACCTTCCAAACCCTGAATTTTCTGGCCAACTTCAACAAACTGAATTCAATTTATATGTTGCAATTATCTTCCAGCGCACTAACTTAATGTTTTGCTTCATCTTATGTTGTCCAGCCATATTCTATTAGCTTCACCCACAGAAGAGTCAGATATACTCACACCTCACAACTGAACTCAGCCTACTATTCAGTACATCTAACATTACAAGTAGACCTGTAGAAGGCAAGTTTCTAGCATTCATATTTCATCTTTTTAACTAACTCTTTGATTTATGGTATAAAAAAGTTTTTGGTTTTACTAAGTCTATTTTATATATACACATGTGTGTATACACACACACATGTATTTTCCAGGTATTTGAATAAAGGAAAATACAGTTTGTTACTAAAACAAGCCACGAGAAAATGACTCATGCATATTTTTCAGAAGTATAACAAAGCCTTGCAGTAATTAGGGTTCAAATTAAACAAAGTTAAACTATTAGGGTAAAAATTATAGAATATAAGTATCATAGGATGGCTTGGCTTGGAAGGGACCTTAAAAACCCATCCAGTTCCATCCCCTGCCATGGGCAGGGTTGCCAACTACTAGATCAGGCTGCCCAGGGCCCTATCCAACCTAGCCTTGAGCACCTCCAGGATGGTGCATCCACAGCTTCTCTAATTCACATTCCAAGTTAAACCAAATGTTAACTGCATTTTAGTTGATTTCAGTTTTCCCTTCCTGTTGAATTTAAGTGAAGAAGTTTAAGAAATCTGACAGATCCACAAAGGGGAATATACTACACTTATTTTTCACCCCTTCAAATTCAGCCTAGTAAATGTAACTAATTCCATCAACATATCCACAATAAACTTGAAAGGTATTCACTCAGGGCTTGTAACCATTTACATTAGACATTTAAATAAACAAGCACCCTATTCAAAATAAAAATAGCATTAGAGAAAAAATTCATATATAGTATTATACACTGTCACACAGGAACACAGACCTGTATGCTTTTCAGTTTTCCAGTGTATGTTTACAGGGGGCTAAACAAGAGGAGCTAAAATTTAAGTAGCTTGCTAAGTTGTTCAGAACTGTTCAGAAAGAAAATAGGTACTTTCTGTTCATACAAAACAGCTTAAAACTAAGAAGTCTAGTTCATTAGAAGTAGTGTTTTCAGTTTAGTTTTCTTTAGTCACCTCACTAAGCCAGATGAATTTCATGGATACCAGTATTCTAGCACATTCAGAAAGTATTTAGCAGCATGTCAATGGACACTTTTGAAACGATAGCTATTACTAACTCAAGGCACAAGCTTTACTACTGTTTAAAACTGAAAAACACCAAAAATCTGGCCATTTTATAGATCACAACATCAAGCTTCGCGTAAGTTCAGAGGTCAACAGCCAACGCATTTTGATAGAAACAAGTCCTAAAGATGCACTGCAAAGCTTTTTGTTTTTAAGGAAGTCATACACCAGAAAGAATATCAGAGCAGCAGAGACACGTGTGCTCTGATACAGTTAATAGTTCAGTTTCAATTTGTAAAGCACCACTATCCAGTAAGAGGAGAAAAAAATCTATGGAGAAGCAGGAAAACGTGTTTGAAATACAGAACAGTGACCATAGGACCAAACAAGGCAGTGCTTTTACAGCATCAGATCACTTCCCTCACCCCACCACCACACACTCACAGGACTCTATGGAAAGGCCAAATGATTTAGGTTAACAGCAGTAGAAATACAACTAAAAGAAAAATTATACCACCACCGCCAGCATCTTTGATTTATTTATTTTAGGAAAAAATTGGAGGAACACACATCTACGTCAAGAAAAGTGCTAAACAGTTGTAGAATATGGTAAGGAGAAGTGGATGGGGCACACAGAGAAAGGAATAAAGGGCAATTTGGTAAATTGGCACCAACCACAAAAGATACCTGAATAAACCGTGGATGTGTTCAGCTCCATCAATGTTTCTTTCCAATTATTGTACCAAGGGACACTAGCTTTAACTGAGCGATCTGATAGAAAAAACATGGTATTATTACACTAAAATAGGTCAGGTTCAAACACGCTATTGACTTTTACGCTCTGGTAGCATGAAGGAGAAAAATCTATACCATTCAGGACCATGGGGGACTGAAGACATTTAATTCCAGATAACCGAAGTCTGGAACATTTCGGGCTCCTCCACATTTCACAATGTGAAATAGAGTTATATGTAAACACATTTCTATTTTTCTAGTAGGAGTAAGCTACCAATTTCTGAGATCTCTCAGCCTGTGATAATACAGTTAAGAGGCTTGCTGCTGGATGGTTGCCTCAACATTCTCTCTTCTATCTGTTACATTCTTGCATTGCTGAATGCCAGAGTTAGCATCATTCAGCCCTAAACAAACAGTCATGGAAGTGACGCAGCTGAAAGCTTATTTGGAAGAAAAAAGATTCAGCCTTTCGTGGGATCAATTTCCTTTATTCTCCATATGCACCAGTACATGGCAGAGGTATGCATGACTGAAGGTGAGCACCTTTTCAGCAATGAACCTGATCCATCAGTACAAGATCATGGAACGATGAACAAAACTATCAACAAGTGTAACAAAGAATGGTTGTAAACAATCAAACCTATTTACCACAGCCGTTCCAATACTTTTTTTTTTTTAAGAGCAGTTTCACACTCTCAGTACAGGACATACTCACACCTGGCCTTGTTAAATCATCTCTTTATATATTCTTTCTTAATACGTTACACTTGATCATTATTAAAGATCAAGTAAATATGTTTCAATACTACTGACCCAGAAAACTGATTTACCACAAGAAAAAAAACAGCAAATCTGATCAGAGTATTCCTATGGAAATGTGACAAAAATATATTTGTTTTCTGGTCAGGAATGAAACCTTTCACCAGTTTCTAATAAGATGCTCTAACAAGGTAGAAAAAAAATGTTTCTTAGGAAACACAATGTTTCCTAAGTAGAAAAACAACTATCTGACAAGCTAGACTTCCACACATGCTCCTACAGTGTAACAAGAACCAAATTTCATCAAGTACACTGTGCTTGTGTTTCATGCTAAAGCCCTAAGGAAGTGTACCACAGAACTACAAAACTCAAGAAGTGCTTCAGCGTTTTTGTATGCTACTGAACAGATTTTAGTCCCTCCTCCTTCTGTCCATTAAGCACACAGTCAGTCTGAATGGAAATAAGAACCTATTCACCGAGAGACAATATGGCCATGTGTGAGAATTATTTACTGCTGCAGCCTCAGATATGGTAAGGAAAACAAAAGGAGAGGTACTTTCTTCCAACACTACAAAGAACGGCATGATAAAGTCACTATCACTCTCTCCCCCTGCTTCTAAACTGAGGCCATTAGAAATACTAAGACACATTCTCTGCATTAAAACAGTTCTGCTTTCCTGGGAGTCTTCCATACTGCAGAATTCAAACATACAAAAATTTCTGTATTAAAACAGCAAGCAAATAATCCAATCCTCTCTGATAAGGAGGCATGGAAACTAGAAAACAGCTCTCAAAAATAAGAGTCTTCAGAGACAAATCTTTTCTCCTACTTTTGATATATCAAATCAAGTTGAAGATGTAGCTTCTCATGTTAGGAACTGAAGCTGTAGAATTATGCATTTTTCATTACCAACCAACATTAAAAAATATGACATCAGCCACTAACCTTCATGAATTTTCTGTTAAGAAGTATGAAAACCCTCTGTCTTTTCCTATAACAGACTCAACTTCCTCACTGCATGCCAAACTACGTACAACTAAGCATACGTACAACAAATGCCTCATGTTTAAATAGGGCAATGCATACATGCTTTGAATTAAGTATGTACTCAAAGGCTTTAATGGATTAGGGTCTTAATTGGGAGGAGTTTAATCTCCTCAACTCTCAAGATCAGATCTCAATTGCTATTATTCACTACGTCTTACCCCTGGAGATTGGGAAAAAAACATTGTTAGACTGTTCTTCTAATCATTTTGACAGTGAAATACAAAGCTCTGAATTCAACAGAAAAAAAAAGTGCAAGGCATAGAATTATTCATTTTTCCTCAAAACTTCTTTATACTTCAGCTGTTTATGATGACTTTATGTACTCTAAGCATTAAGCAGGAAGGGACAAACAAAATAATCCAGGAGGTCTAACTTCAAAGTAAACCCATGCATTAGTAATAACCCCGTTGGTATTCATCCAACCAAGGGTAACAGGTTAGTATCTCAAATTTGTTAAAAAAAATAAGTAAAGATCCTCTAATCTGATAAGCTAATTAGAAAACCAAACTGAGATTATTTTCTATAGCATGACACTTCCACATAAGTTCGCAGGAACTACAACACCGGGAAACAAATTTAACTTAGGAATTATTAATAGCATTCAACTATTCTTTCAAAGTGTATAAAAACAAAGCTGAGTCCATTTTTATACTGAAACTTCAATTATCAAAACTGATCAATCCTCAAAGCAACTTTACTGTATGCTACAAACTTGATAGCAAGATTAGAAACCTTACAGTAGAATCTAATTTGAATTACAGAAAAATACGGTATCATTACTTACCACTAATGTTGAGATCATAATCTCCAGCTGTGATTACGTTAGCTACTAGTCCTTCAGCAGGCTGACTGATAGACACAACATCATTCAGAAGCTTTCGAATGGCACCATGCTGAGGTGGGTGAGTAATGATGTTGTTGACAGCAATCTTCAAATTTTTAATTATGTGAAGCTGATTATTAGGATCTCTCATGTGAACTAGAAGAAAAAATTGGAGTATCGTTGTTAGAATAGTTACCATAAATTAGCATTTCTCCAGCAAACTTTCTTAGAGGTTTCTCCTTTAAACTTCACTATCAGTTTAATATCTCAGTCCATAATATCTGAGTATCAAAAAACAGAGTAGGGATCACCTTTAAATGAGTGTTTAAAACCAGAAGGAAATGATATGAGCACTAAATACTGGTTTCAAAATCATGCAGAAGTCTGCATGAAATAGTGGATTATTGCATGCAGCCACAAAAACAACACCCTGACAACACACGTAAAGTGTCCATGGACATAATTTTATGCAAGAACCACAAACAGACAACAAGTGTTTAAGTTAGCACAGAGAGGTTGTTGTATAGAGAAAGTTAAGTAGATGTTTGCCAATAAACAATACTCCAAAAGATAAGCAGATACACTATTAAAACGAGCCTTACATTAACAGCAATCCATGGTTTATGCTGTCTGAGCTTTGTGTTACTTATCCCCCAGAAAATTTTCTCTCTTGGGGAGGAGAGACTAAATGAGGCTTTGAGCACCCTGGTCTAGAGGGAGGTGTCTCTGGCTATAGCAGGGGGGTTGGAACTAAATGATCTTTAAGGTCTCTTCCAACCCAAACCATTCTATGATTCTACAGACTTCTCTAAGAAATCCACCAGACAGAGAACATCGTGAAAAAAAAAAAAATAGAACCAAGCATCTGAATTCCAGTGCCAAGCCTAAAGAACAAGTCAGCAAAGTTCAGCAAAGATGATTAACAAACAAGAATATTTCTCAGAACGTTAATGTTGAAGTGGCATACAAATGCATATACGTAGTTTCCTTTGTTTTCCATATATTGAAAGCTAAACCATCACAGGCAAAAACGACACTTTCTTCCTCTAATAATATGGAATTACTTTTAATCGCTACATTCCTGCTTTTCTTTTGTGGTTTTCTGGTTTTTTTTTTCTGTTTGCTTTTTTGTTCATTTGTTTTTGGGAGGGGAGAGTATGGGAGTGAGCGTCAGAAGACCTCTCAGTCTCCCAAAAAGCAAGAAAACCCTTCACAAGAAAGTTAATTTTTACACTTACCTATCTGGCCCACCTTCCAGCGTTAAGGTCTAGCTCTTTGATTCCTTTCTGAAAGATGACTGGGCTACAATCTCTTTTGTATCTTACAGACAGCATTACATTTTACCAGAAGCAATAATTTCAGCTTCATATGACTTGGAAATGCACAGCTCCATTTGCAGAATTGTAGATTTTTCTCCCCACCGTATCAGATAGATGAATTATTAATCCTCAAATTATTAACACTACAGCCACATGATTACTGAAAAGATTAAATGTAAGAGGAACCAGCAGGGACACAGAACTAAGAAACCAATTTGTCTTTACCAGTGCAGCAATAAGAAAACTCATTCTTGCTGTCCCTCCTAGAACAGAATAGCTACTGGAATTATACAAATCCACACACAGCATATAGATGACTCTTTTGGCATACATGCAATCCTAAGAACTAACAGAAAGAACATACTTGGATGTTCAGAATTCTTGCCTTAATCCCTAATAAAAATCTTATATTGTAGACTTCTGAAGGAAATATGTAACAAGATTTCAGAAAGAATTTTATCCAAAGTAATAACGTGCACTAGAACACCTTTCCTATCAGAAGCTGAGAAAACTCAAGCGCTGACTAAAACACTCATGAAAAGAATTTCTAACATCAAACTAAGCTCATCAAACAAACAGCCTTCCCACTACACTTTCATATTTAAGGCTCAGAATCAGACAGCTATGAGAAGTTCCCCTTTACTCTTCAAGGGGAAAAATGCTTTGGTTAAAAAGTAACTAAAGCTATTTTGAAGCAGCACTTGCTCCTTGAAGTGTACGCTACTTCTTCCACCATGACAGCATTAGTCCACATAGCCTTTTTAGAGCACCTTAAAAAAAGATGAGGTGCTCTGTTAAATAAAATTTGCCTACGCAAAATGAGTTTGTTAGATTAGCCCGCAAATATCACCAACAAACATGGCAGTTAAAATACTGCTGCTTCGAGAATAAATGTGAAGGTATAAAATCTACAATGCACTTTGTAATACACCTTATTACTTTTAAGAAAGTAAGTTTGGGATTTTGTTTTTGTCTAAAATCAAAACTTAGCTGGAAGAATAAAGTTGTTCTCTCCCCCCCCCCTTTTTTTTTTTACTAATCTATCATTCAATAAAAAAAGTAATTTAATTATCAGTGTCTACACTACTACACTAAGAAGCACTCTTAACCTGCACTCAGGATTTCCTAACATCACTACTTGCTTATGTTGATGTAGCCAAAAACACCCTTGCAATCTATCAAGTCATTCAGGGGCAGAAGTTCATCAGTAGATTAGTACTTAGCGCAGAGGCCCGCTGCATCTACCGCATATGTCTGTGGGCTTCTGTTTGAAATTAGTTGATCTCCTTGGCCTCAGCAACAGAAAGAAGCACGTGGTTCAATACTACCTGAACAGCCAAGCAGCAGTCTGGGCCTTCACATCTCTTAATGTTTGAAGAATGAGTGATAAGTGCACAGCAGAAAGTTCAGCTTAGTTTCTGTTCATCAAAACAGTTTTGCACATAGATCAGGAGTTTCATTTCCTCCCCTGAGGAAGAGCCCTGATGAACACGCAGCCCTTGGCTCATTACAGAAATCCTATACTACAGAGAAAAATTTATGTTGTAACTAGGGTAAGAACACAGTAGCAAACCAGTAAACAACCTCTTCAAATTACAGAAGAGTTCAAGAACTAACATACCCACTCTAACAACCTACATGAGTACAAGAGAGAGTTTGTTACAAATTCAGTGAAGTCACCACTAGGAAAAGAAAGAACTACTAATATGAAAACTGCGCCCTATTTCCATCTGTATTAAGAAAATTAGTGCTTAAAACTGAAGACAGCAAAACAATCATAAATAGTAAAACACAGTCATTGGAGGCAAGTGCACATGCACGCAATCTGCTGTGCTATATGATGCCTCTCTCATTTGGGAATGAAAAACACCATGGAAAAAAGTTAATGCCTGGCCTAACCTACTATCACAGAGCAATTCAAAACCTTCTACTGTTCCCAGAGTCTCACACGTGGGATACGGCTTGCAGCATTCATGCAACAGTGATTGTGCAGACTGCAACAAGCATGCTTTCCTGTCACTGACCTCCTTGTATTTGGAAGATCAATTGTTTACCACTGTGCAAACTCTACAATGATTTTACTGCACTTAACTAGTTCTCTGCCTGAAGACAGCAGCTAGTACCAATCTGCCTACCCTCAAACGCACCCCAGCTTTCATCATGAGAAGTTGCTTACTGCACACAGCAATGCATTTTCCATGAAGAAGCTGACAGTGGAAGTCACACTTCGAGTGAGTAACTGCAATCCAGCCAGCAGCGTGCTGAACACTGACTGTGACAGCACATACAGCAGGGTGGCCACAAACTCACTGCTCCAAGCTTCAGCATCTCAGTCCTCCCAGCCTGGGTCAGGCCTTGAAAAGGGTAGTTCTCACTGGCAGTTAGGCAGCTTAGAGAGAACAGTAAGGATGCCCCTTCCCAAACATTCCTCATGACAGGCACAGGTGTGAGATTAGGAAATGAAAACTGTATCACAGTGATTTAAATAAAAACAAGCGTGTTTATTTATTAAATTACACTACAGAACCTACAGAACACCTATCACAGAAATATCAGAAGTTATGAGTTAAAAAACAATTTAAACAGTAGAGCTTTCCTACACAACTTTACAGAGGAATACGGAAAAACAGTATCAGTACCCCAACTAACAAGATCTAAGTCTTGCAGCACATTGAGGGAATTTAAACTTTGCCATAACCATCTCCTTTAGAAAATAAAAACAGGAGGAACAATGGTTCCGTTTATAAGCACTGATATGGTATAGATATCTGCACTTACATTGGAATACTGAGGATGATCCAAGTTTGAAAGTTCCTTAACTGCTACAACAGTCAGAACTAAAATAGTTACAACTGAGCAACAAGAAAACTAAGCATCCTTCAGAATGAATGCTTCACTTTGAGCAGTCTGCCTGGTTTTGTTTTCTACATGCACTACTTTTTAACCAAAGAACCAAAACAGATGTTTAAGTAATTTCAGGAACTTAAAAGCTTCAAGGATCTGAACATCTGCCTTTGTGGTTTTGTTTTTACTTAAACTGCACTGCATTCCACATAGCTCATGAGTGTTGCTAGACAAAGAAAAAACATCTTTAGAGAAGTAATGCCTAAATACGATTATGTTTTCAAAGCTTGCCACAAAAATAAAGGTAAACTTTCACACATACTGGCTTTCAAGTTGTTGTCATTCACTTAAGCAACAACACAAAACACCTAGCTTGAGAGACAGCACAATCCTCATCTTCTTGCTCTGTTTTCTCAACAGAAGACACAAAACTGAAGTCTCTCTGAACCAAGTGCCTGCCAAAAACCTAATGTGACAAAAGCCACTGCATTGCTACACTGATGAGCAGTTCTGCAGTTCCTTTCTGATAAACAGTGGACTGAAAAGCATAGCTTAGATTAAGTTATTACCTGTCTTACATATTAAAGAAAGTGATTTTTTCTTCAAGTGATCAACTCCTAATTTTTCTGGGATTTTATATGGTTGTTTTTATCTATGCCATACAACCAGTTCAGTTCTCCCCTTCTGCCTGCTCAGCTCTCACGCACAGGAGCATCAATGAAGTACACGCGACAAAACAACAGGTGAGAGAATCATAGAATGGCTTGGGTTGGAAATGACCCCAAGGTTTCATCAAGTTCCAACCCCCGTTGCCACAGGCAGGGCTGCCAGATCAAGTACTAGACCAGACTGCCCAGAGCCCCATCCAACCCCGCCTTGAACACCTCTAGAGATGTGGCATCCACAGCCTCTCCGGGCAACCTGTTATAGCACCTCACCACTCTCTCAGTAAAGAGCTTCCCCCTGACATTTAATCTAAATCTCCCTTCCTTTGGTTTAAAACTATGCCCCCTTGTCCTATCTCTATCTACCCGTGTAAACGCCTTCCAGAACGCCAGTTGCGATTCCAGCTGTAAGAGCACCCACGGTTTCAGAAGCTAGGTAGCAACAAGGCACACAGCCAGAGCGCCGGCCCCAAGCATGAGGCAGACAGCAGCCTGGACGAGCTCGGTGTACAGGCACCCTTCCCCTTGACCCTGCCGCCCTTTGCGATGTCTCCAGGAAAAGCCTAACTTCCAAGATTCCACAGAGCAAAAAACCAAACAAACAAAGAAACGAAAGCAGCTCAGCCAAAGGCCAGCCCGGTACGCCCGGGGCCCGCACCGGCACGCCGGGGGAAGGCTGCTCCTCCCCGCCCTGTCACTCGCCCCCGCGGGAGGAAGGGAGCGGCGCCGCCTCCCCCGCCCCCACGGCCGGCACCGACCTTCCGAGGTGAGGCGGCAGAAAGGTTTCACCAGCTCGGCGAAGCTCAGGTTGTTCCTGCGGGTCAGCCTCTCCGCCTCCTCGCTGCACAGCGCGGCCACCAAGGGCACGAACGAGTCCTGGATGAACTCCTGCACCGACTGCACGCACTGGGCCATCGCCGCCGCCGTCGGGGAGCCCGACCCGAACCCGTCACCTCGTTCTGCCGCGCCTCCGCTTTCTCCCGCCGATGCCGCCGCCGGCCGAGCGCTCAGCAAACGGCCCGCGCCGCCATGTCGCGCCTCCGCCGAGCCCCTCGGGTAGCGCCCGTCCCGGCGGCCCCCGCGCTCGCTCATGTGATTGGCCGCGAGGGGCGGGGCCGGGGGGGAGGCGACGGTGGCCGCGGGGCGGCTGGCGCGCACCCCCGCACAGCGGGGCTGTTGGTGCGCTCCGACGGGGCGGAAGCCGCCGCCGAGCGCCGCCTCCTGACAGCTGGCGACGGGGTCCTGTGTGCTGGGGGATTCCCGGGGCAGCGGTCGGGGTCTGGCGCTGGCGGAGGTCAGGGATATTCTCTGGTTCTAAGTGTGTGTGATCTTTTAAAAAGCAAAAGGAAGATGAGGTTATTTCTGTTGTCGATGCTGCAGAATGAATGCGTCCTGACTGAAAACTGAAAAAAAAAAAAAAAAAAGATCTGGAAAAAGAATATCTGTCTTCCTTAGCAAACTCGGAAATTAGGAAATTTGTGTGAATTCACCCATCTGTATTGGTTGTGTCAGGTGCTTCCTCTCTGAATGAAAAAATGGTTTTTAATTCAACGCAGACAGCAAGGAGAAAAAAGCTGTAATAGCCCAGGCTGCTCACTGCTTCTCAGGTTTGAATCATAGGCTCATGAATGGTTTGGGTTGGAAGGGACCTTGTAGAGACCCAGTCCCATCTCCCCTCCCACAGGCAGGGCTGCTGCCCACCAGCTCAGCTGCCTAGGGCCCCATCCAACCTGGCCGTGAGCGCCTCCAGGGATGGAACACCCACAGCTTCTCTGGGCAGCCGTGCCAGTGCCTCACCGCCCTCTGAGTAAAGAATTTCCTCCTTATATCTAACCTAAATCTCCCATCTTTTAGTTTAAAGCCATTCCCCCTTGTCCTGTCACTATCAGACTGTGTAAAATGTTGGTCCCCCTGCAGCTTATAAACTGCTCAAGTAATAGAAGGCCACAGTGAGGTCTCCCCGGAGCCTTCTCCAGACTGATCAACCCCAGCTCTCTCATCCTGTCTTCATAGGAGAGGTGCTTCAGCCCTCCAATCATCTTCATGCCTCTCTTCTGGGCACAGTTCAACAGCTAATCCTGGAAATGTTATCCAAAAGCTACTCAAGATTGCATAAAAAATACTTTGGTTTTGATAGATACTAAGACAAGTCAAAGGCTAACATTCTGCAAATATTTATGGCTTGTGCATGTTTGGAAACTCTCCAAAGAGATATTCCAAAATAATGTTTCCAGAGATAAAGTGGAACCTCCACCTGGCATAATGAAACAACGGTGCTTTTCCCCCATCCCGCTTAATCCTGTGCTTCAGAACAGTGCACGGATTACATTTGGTAGATTGACATGGAACAAAAAAGTCCCAATCCTAATGACATCTGATTTGACACTGAAAGCTATTTTTAAATGTTGAACATTCTGATGCCTTTTTAGCAGAGGTTCAGTTTCACTTCCCATGTTTTCCCATGGCTTAGAACCTTTGATTCAGCACCTGGCTTATTTGCTCTACCAAGGAGAGATAAACAACCCCAACTTCAAGGAACAGAGTAGCTCAGGGTGTTGTATCCCAGATCTGTTCGCTAAAAATAGCACTGTCAGGGGATTTAAATAACATTATTTACAAGGCAGAAGGTACATCAGAAGAAACGTAATATATCATCTTTAATTACTTCTATCATTCCTGAGCCTGGCAATTTGGGCACAAAATTTTGCTTTTAAAGTCAGCCTACTAATACACATGATCAACAGTTGACAGAAGTACAGAGGGGCTGATAAGATGTCATAAATCCAAGTTCTAGCCATCTGGATTATTTAACTGAAAATACTGCTTTTTTGCAAAGGAGAAACAGAAGTGAGGTTATGTGGGAAAGAAGTGAGATTGTGTATTGTGATAGGGTGGGACAGGGATGTCTAGATACAGGAATGGAAAAAAGAGAATGAATAAGTAAAAAAGAGTGTCTTGAATAGAGCAGAACAAGAAAAAATTGTGGAGACAAAAATATGTCTACTCTCTCAATTGTAAAAAAAAAAACAAAGAAACAAGTAGACAAAGCATTATTGAAAAAAATGGACTGGAAACTGCATAGGCTCTACTCTTCTGCTGCTGCTTTGCTGTGGCAGGTTTGATTTTTCACTCTCTTCCATGAGAAGACTGAACTTAGAAGTTCTTTCTGTGAGCCCTTTGTGCAGATGGCATAGCCAGGGAGCAGTAGCTTCCTGCTGCACTGAGTTGCTGCTAAGGAATATTTTTTTGAGAGAGTTTGGTTTTTTTGGTTTGTTTTTGCCTGTTAAACAAATTACGTTTGTATTATTGTGTTGATTTAACACAAAGAACAAAGAGTATAAATGCTGTAACCTGAAGTTGAGTCCAATGTTTTCATTTCCAGTTATTCAAATATAGAATAAGTCTATGACCCTATAAGTTAGTTACAAGTTAAACTATACCCTTGAAATCTTATAGACTCCCAACTGCCTGGAAACTTAAAGGCAAAATTTGAAGTTTTGCCCAATTCAAGCTTCTACAGAGTTACAGAAGCGGTATTTTACACAGCAAGTCACTCCAGCGTAACTTGAAGTGAGATTTCAAGTTTTAGCTAAAATCATGCAAGACGCTATTTTCAAAAATTTTATTATTTTAATAAACCAAACTGATACATAGACAAATCACTGCAAATCAGTTTTCGGTGTAGATATACAATTGGTTAGCTGTCACGTGGTGACTCCTCAAGGTTAGTCCAGAAACCTGATTTCTCCACTTTGGGATTTGTTTATGGCTTTCACAAGCATCCCAGACAACGTAATCCTCTGTGTTAGCCACTCTGCAGCAGTGTCACTGCTAGGGAAGATTGATTGTTGCCATAGTGAGGCTGTGGTACCTGAGGCTGTGGTCTCTGCTGCTGCTATTCATAAGCAGACCTCTGAGTTTCTCTGCCTTCCATAGATCAGGAAAAGATCTTGAAATGCCCTTCTGCAAAAAACATGGAGCTAGAAGAAAGAACAACTTGTCCCATGCTGAATCAGCTCATGTTTTCTAAAAAGATAGGGATAAAGCAAATCTGAAGGAAGATTTTACACAGCAAAGCAGTAAGAATGATGCTATGGCCACAAGTGCATACCAAACCCATGGTAACTGTAACACAGTGCTCCCAGCTTGCACTCAGGCAATCCTCAGACCTGCAGATATGCTGGCTGAAGCTGAAGGGCAAACCTTCATGGTTTTCAGTGGTTAATCAGTAAGGTTTGCCCAGCTATGCCTAAAGGAGAGTCATAAAGCAGAGCAAATGAGAGTATAGACGGTCAGTCTCCAGTGCTTAGGCACCATTTGAACTAATATCCCCAAATCATAACTCCTTAGATTCCACTCTGATTTCACTGTACTTAGCTCTCAGAGTGATGTCAAATTTGAGCAATCTAATGAAAAAAAGATATCCTTGAGGCAATAAATACAGAACTTGTATGTGGAGACTAGCATCGAAAATGCATTGTCAAGCAGATTTGTGATTTCAGATTTTAGTGATATAGTCATGAACATACTATATCTGCTCATCATCTGAGATAAAGTCACATCAAAGTCCTCTAAAATTAAAGGAAACAAATTGCTTTTCCTTGCTAAGCATGGAAATAAGCTCTCTTTTGTATGTTTTGCTATATAGCAAAACACTACATGTATCCTGACCTGAAGCTTTTTAGTTAAGCTTGCAAAAAAATTACAGTGCACTGGACCCTACCATGGCATGTGTGGAAAATGATACAATTTAGCGTACTTGACAGAAGTCATTAGAAGGTGATTTTGCAAGCAGGTCCCCATCAGGCAGCTGGGTCAGTAGCTTGGGCTGTGGATTTGCTCCCCACCAAAGCTGAGGCCAAGGCCACCGCCCCAGCACCTGCAGCTCCTGCACACACACAGGCACATGTTTAGTGCTGCAAAATCACGCCCTCACATTGAAGAGTCTGTAGATTTAGAGATGGGACAAGAAAGGACAATCTATGTCCTATGTGCGTATGTGAAAGACACAGGTACAGCTCATGCAACCATAAAGGTGAGATGGAGGAAGAGGTAAAGTTTGTTGTTAGTTTATTGGGGGTGGGGGGGGGGGTGGGGGGGGGGTTGGTTCGTTGGGGTTTGTTTTGTTTTTGCTTTGTTTTTTACTTCAAGACAAAGCAGAACTACAAACCTCAGCCAGTCTGGAGCGACCAGCATCAATAAGCCTGCTGCCCACTGTGGGAGAGGTAACAGTTCTATCGATGCATCTTGGTGGGGATGAATTTCAGAAACAGTGCTGCAGCCTCACTTTCTCTTTAGGAAGGTAGCAACACATATATACAAGATCCTGGATTTGTGCCAGTCACACAGGGACAAAAATTAAGTTTGACACGCTGTGTCTAGAACTGACAGATAGCAGAACAAATAATTTCCTTAAGCTACATGCTGTAGCTTTTAATATAGTCAGGTTTGATTGTGGTTCAAGACCGGATACTGTATTTCTAGCATATGTGTTGTTGCTACTCCAGTCCACAGGGAAGCTAAAATTTTTCATGTTATTTGTGTGAGCTTTGTTAAAAGACTTGAGATGCTGAACTTATAAATTTTTGCTATTCAGTTAAATTTTAATATTTTGAGTCAAACAGCAATGTGCTTAATACAGAGGAACTTGCAAAAGTTTCTTAACAGGAATCTTTCTCTGAAAAGGGAATAGCACTACGCTATTGTTTTATTCAAACAGATTTTCTAGTTCTCCTTTTCTACATATTTAAGTAATTACTGTTGGAGGCATAAGGAGAAGGCGAAAATGATCCAAACAGTAGATTCTCACTTAACAATCAACTATTTCCTGGATCGCAAAGGGTATTTTTCCTAGGTATTTGGTTATGTAAATAAAGCTCTACGTAGTGCAAAATCCTACAATAATAATAAATGCCTCAGAACAATACTGGCCATTTTCTATTGTTCACCAGATATTACTCCTGGGGATAAAATCAATTTGAGATTTCCTGTGTTTTGTATGATAAGAATCTCCTGTCTTTCCACAAACAGATTACTTTTCAGAACATTACAAATCAATCAATCAATCAATAAAATAGACCAAACCAAGCAAACAGATTAAACAAACTTTTCCTCATCATTTAAAAAAAGAATCAGTATTTAAAGCAATGGTGGAATTTTTGACTGCAAAACATACTTTAATACATTGCAAGAAATTAAACAGCCGCAGAAAGGTCATCTCAAGATTACTAGTATTTAACAGTCCTAACAGCCAGGCAGATGCAATTAATCTATCACGCCTCAGGCCAACTGAGGAGAAAGAAATGCAAATTAAAAAAAAAACAGCCTCTATTGTATGCAAAAAGATGTGACAAGTAATATTTTCAAATCAACATTTTGTTGTTTGAGTCTGCATTATTCCTTGAAAGCACTCTGTTTAGACTCCCTGTGAGTGTAAATCATTACTTCTGTGGGAAAAAAAATGAGGATACGGAGAGAAACACAGAGATTTTTCGGATAAAGGGCACGACCCTATTTCTCTTGGAAGAAGTTCTTTTAAGTTCCATGTGCCCTGCATTTTGTGTGTCTGGAGAGTTTAGGGAAAGCTTGAAACAGCCCAAATAGCATGTAAAACCTGTGAGTTTCACTCATTTTAATAATTCTTTCAACCCTAGTTGTAGCTAAATCAAATCAGCAGTAAAAATAACTACAGGGTGTTCCTATTTATCTAAGAATCCACCATGTGCATATCTACTTACGGAGTAGATTCGCAAAGTAATTCAAGCCAACTTAAGCCTCATTTACTGATTTAAAAACAAACAAACAAACAAAAAAACACTGCTGTCCTCTTTGCACCTCCATAAATCTGGCACTGCTTCTCAAGCAGATGTACAATGAACGACTGTCTGGAGAAAAGAACTAAGATGTGAAAAATTAACCCTGTTTTTAAAAAGTGCTCCAGCTTACCACTTGGCCAGAGTTGCACCAACAGAAGAAAGCAGTGGCTCAGGGCAGGAGCTGGGACCAGGCCTTGCAAAGGAAATCTGGCCTGTGAGCGACCTCAGCCATCTGCAGAATCCCCAGGGAGCTGATGAAACCTTCCTTAGTGTGAAATGGGCATGCGGGGACAACGCACAGGATATAACTTTCTCATTCTTTTTGTTTGGATGAGAAGCATGCATGCTTTGGGTTCATATGAAGACATGATTTTAGATGTAACTGAAGTATAACGTGCTTTCTATGGGTGAAGAGTTGCATTCACTCAGCCCACAAGCCAAAAAGCATCAGTTGATCCAGTCTACAAAATTCTTTCAGCAGTTTCCAGGTAGCACAGTGCCTACAAGAGAGTCATCTACACTGTTAGGAACTAGAACTGAACAGAGAAGTATAATTTTTCTGTTTGGGAAAGAAGGGAAACAGAGGAAGGAAATGTATGTTAGATGGAGTCTGGCAGTGCTGGCTCCTAAACTGGAAAACCATGACCACAGGATATAATCTCTTTCTTCCACTTCTTGTTTTTTGTACCAGACATGACGAAGTGAACTCCAAAAGAAAAGCAAGTGATTTGTTACAAATCATTTCTTCTTCAAGTTGATCAGGATAGCGATGATTGTTACCGTTCAGGCAATACTATATACATAAAACAATAGGAGGTGACATAGGAAGCTAAATTGGCATGGATTACCATTTTATAAAGAAACACTAAGGAAAACAACAAAAACAACAACATACAAAGCTGTATCCGGGCAGCACTGCCAGGAAAAAGCACTGAATCCAAATCTCCAATTAGATGAACAAAGGCACAGAAGTGGTTTCACTTAAACCTGATGGGAAGCCCTTGTGGCTGAGGTGGGAGGTTTGGTGGTTCTATGTGGAAGCCCCACATACAGACTGCATCAGACAAAAGGAACTGAGGAAAAGTACTAAAGGAGGTTTTTAAAGTTATTTGGCTTTCAATAGATTATTTTTCTATATGTTGACAACCAAAATAAATTTCAGGTACTGCCATTTTTTCATTGCTACACCTCCATGAAAGAAACATGGAAATTAAGTATTTTCATGAGTTAACAAAAAGATTCTATTCTTTCTCTTAAAATGCTAACAGTTAAAATATACGTAGCAGGATCTTCCTTGGGGAAACTCTATAGTTCTTCAAGGTACAAATGCTTATTAGAGATTACACAGTTATTTTATAAAACCACTGTAATGGCAACTCATGCTGTCACCTGGCAGTATGTATCTAATTGATCTTACTCATTACTTAATTTTATGACTCACTCTGGAAAAGGTTAAGACATTAATGTTTTAGAAGGCTATGGCTGAATAATATCATTGATGGAGATTACTTTCTCATATAATAGCTTCATTAACAGCAGGTAAATAGAGGAAGAGTCATCCTGTAAGGAAGCTCACTGAAACTGAAAATCCTATTTCAAAGCAACAGCATTACATATTATTTGTATGTTTTCTAGCATCTCCCTTTTTTGAGAGGGAAATACTTGCCTCATTTTGACTTGCATAAATGACAGTAAACTCAAGTAAGAAACTTCTCTACAATTCTAGAATTTAAAGTATGACAGAGAACAAGAAGGAAAGGCAGCTCAGTGGGCTCTTCTTAGGCCTGTCAACAAATATTTGTACTTGAACAGTTATTTTTGACTGCAAAGCCATGGTTTATGTGTGGGTGGGAAAATGTGCTGCAGTTCAGGAGTAATATTCACTATATGCATGTTCAAGATATACAAAGGCAAATTTATTCCAGAGCCTTTACTATGGAAGTCTCTCTGTATCCGATCCCCTTCTGTTATCCTGCTTTCCTTAATGCAATTTTAGTCAGACAATTTGTGGGCATAGGCTGAGTGAAGTGTGCTAGTCCTTGACTGAAGGGACTTGTGAAGCCACATTTAGGGACTAAGAGGGAAAAATGTGTCATGTTTTTTCATACAGCACTGTGTTGTTATGTTTCCAGTTCTTTTCCATCAAGCTTATGCTCATACACCTTCACAGGAGACTACATTCTCTAAATATCATTGCTTTGATAACCATTGTTGATGTCATCCTAGCAGGCAAATTCTCCTAGCACCTTCAAGCTGTCTCCTGCTAGAACCTTCCCATCCTTTATTTCTGACTCTTTCCCTGGACCTGCCCAACAACCAGCTGGAAGACACCCTTCCAGCTGCCAACACTGGGTGAATGTGTCTGGTCTCCCAGCTCTATAGGTGCATCAGCAGAGGATGCTGAAGGAATGTCACTGGGACCAGATACAACAATTCACCTCACAGGATCTGGGACCATTTCTGAGGGAGACAGAGGAGGAGACTCAATAGAGCAGTCTCAATAGAGCAGCTCTGTGCTTGTGTGGAGGCTCTAGAAAGAGCAGCACTGCTTCACCACCCTGTTTTTTCTCTACTCTTCTTTTGTAGGCCTTTTTCTGGGGATGCAGAGTGCCCTCTTACTGGACTTTCTTGTTGGACTTTTACTGTATGCATCCTCCTCACCCGCAGCAGGAGCAAAACTACTTAAGTTCAGTTTCCCTCTCTTCCTGCTGAGGACTGCAGAGGAGGGAGTGGGACAGACTACTTCAGGTGATGGCTGGGTTTTCCCACTGTTTTCTGAATTCTCCCTTTCAGTGCCCACTCACAAATCTGCACAAAACAAGCTTCAAGCCTGAGCTGAACAGACAGATTTATCTTTATATGGAGAAGATTATGGTATTTTCCAACTTTTTTCAGAACCAGTCTAAAAACTCATGAATGAACATCATTGTCACTCCAGAAGTGACAGTCCCAGAGTTCAGTGATGCTCAAAAACCTCATAATCAGAAAATAAAAAACTTACAAATATCAAACTTTTATGTGCAAGTACCAAAATCTGTGTGATAGAAATCAATATATGTCCAACTTTGTCTTACTTGAACAGTGATGTAATGTAGCTATTTATTTTGAAACTGTGTAGAAAGTGCACAGCACTCTGATAAACAGTATTCAAGCCAAAGGGTTTAGTTCCATCTCTTGACACATTTGTCTGTCTCTTAGAGCAGTGAATCTAATGCAAAAAATATCCTAATTTTTCCCTTTTTTTTTTTTTTGGTCTGCTGTCCCCTTTGGAACACATCTGCCTTCACTGGTAGCAGTGCTACCATGGAAGCACATGCTGCTTCTCCACTCTGCTGCTTTATTGTGTTTGGCCACTTCTTACTCTTCTAGAACTAAATTAAATGAGCTTGCATTTGGCTATTTCAGAAGGCATATTATTCGAATGGTCCCAGTTTATCCTGGAAACCAGATTACACTATGTAATGTCCATTGTCATAACCATTTATTACTTCATCTGCGCTTTTGGCTCTGCATAAAGAGACAAAAAAAAACCCCAAAACATTTGATTTTTTAAAATTTGTTTCCAGATTATTCATAGAATTATTACCCATTATTGGGTTTTTATGGTTTTGATGCTATTTTGTAAGATCTGTAATATAACATTTCTTTTTTCCCACATGCCTTATTAATATTATACAGTACTAATTCATTTTAGTTTGAAGACCACAAAGTATCAAGTTAAATACTGTTCATAAGTGTATTACCTCAGCACGGTTGCAAACATCAATATATTTTTAAGTTCAACAGAGAACAACCTGATTTCAGCTGACAAGGCCTTTTTCCAAAACTGTTAGAGAGCATTAATATGATTTTATTGACTGAATGTCATCTTTTACATTTTATAACTTGAGGTCAACCATGTTTTTTGAGTTCAACTTCAGAGGATTTCTACTGTACACTCAGCAAGACAGAAAACTCCTCAGCTAGATCTTCTAGGATTATTGACTGAAAGATATCTGTGCCCTCCTTTTACCATATTTATTTCTAATAAATGTGGTTTAGTATTTACCTTGTAGACTGGCAAATTGTACAATATTCTGATCAGATACGAATACTTCATCTTCTCCTTACCAAATACCACTAACCAGCTCACTATTGAACATGTTTTGCATCATTAGCTCTCTTATGTCAGTCTAGTACCAAGCCTTTACTGACGTTTTAACTTATTTTCACAGAACCACAGGAGTCGTCACCACCTCTCTGGGCGGCCTGTTCCAGTGTTTCGTCACTCTGACAGTAAAGAAGTTTATTGTGTTTATACTTTAGATTTCCTTCTATTGTCTCTTGTTTTACTAGACTTGAATTTTCTTTGGCTTCATTTGGGTATTTTTTATTGTCGTGTTTATGATTGCTATCTATTTTTAATTATTGACATTCCTTCCGTTTCCAGAAAGAGCTTTAATAAAATAGTGCTTTTTAATATCTAAAATATTGTGGAGCACTTAGCATATAATTAAATCATCTGATATACATCCTGATTTTTGTTAATACCATTAAGTTTCTCTTAATAGATTCTCAGATTTTCATGTTTCTTAACTATTTTTTTTAATAGAAAACAAATCAGGCAGATGTAGACAATTTATCTGCATGTTTGATCTCAGTAAATACAAACACACAGGTAATGCCTACTCATACATAATCACGTGCACATATGAAAGAGCTTGGCTGAGCCTGTGCTCTGTCTGCCCTTGTTTGGTGTAATTGGTTGTGACCACTTTTCTTCAGGCAGTCACAAGCTTCTAGCCTTGCAGTTGTTCCACCTCTACCCACCACACTCGGGTCTGTGTGCATGGTACCTATTACTGTCAGTAATTCCTGAAAACTCAAATGCAGTTTTACCACTGTCTTCATGAAACTTCCATTCCCCTTAAGTCAATGATGACAATGCCGGTTTTATTTTCACATAGTATTGACAGGCACTTAAGAGCTTACTTCCTTTTTTATGATTTTTTTAAAAAACATTTTGCTTTTAGCCTTGATGATTAAATGCTTTCCATACATTATTCATATTTACATTACATCAAACTGTAAATAAGCGTATGATTTACCAGAAAAACTACAGTTTTAGTGCCTGATTGATTTTCTTTTATACCCTTTGTATTTCATTATCGTTCAATGGTTAATGATATTTTATAGTATTATATTAATGTAGTGATAGAAATTAGATTTGTGTATAACTGAAATCTAAATCTTAACTTAACCAAAGTAACATAGCAATAGACAAGATAAGAGTTCAGCCTTGGCATTACAATTTTCCTCATGTTGCACTTGATGCTAAAGATGAACAGTAACTGACAAAGAAAATTCATTGACTTGATTCCAGCTGACAAGATTTCACATATGCTGGAACATATTTTGTTGCAGTTTCTGTAAAAATGGATGCTGTTGTTTAACTTTTTTTATTTTTATTTTTTGTTTTGCCTAAGACATTCTAAGAAGTTCTTCTTACATTTGCTTTTATTATTCAACAGCAGGTAGCATATGAGTAAATAGAAAGCGCACAGGAAATATTGCTATCCTTCTGTTGTTATTACAAATTTGATTTGGCATTTTAATAACATGACTGTCAAAGCTGTTTATATTTAAATGTTCAGTGGAGATAATCATCACTATAGAGTTTGGGCTCAGAAAAGGGTGATAACTTCCTCCAGAAGCAAATCTGTGATGGAAATTTCCATGCAGATGACTTGACAAGTTTTACTGCAGGCCAGATACAAACTGAGAGATACAGAACATGCAGATGCCTTCATCTTGGAGTTGCCAAATCTACTGCATTTCCTTTTCGCATTCTTACTCAAAACCCACTCAAAAGTGGGTCATACCTGATTTTGCTTCAGTAAAAGCATTTGGGTAACAAAATATGCATTGGATTGTGCAAAATATACACATATACTGAGAAACGCACAGGCATTAGTCATTCTTTGACACTACATTCAAATTTTCCCAGTATTAAAGATCAATATTTTTTCATAATAAATAATACACTGCCCCAAAGATATCGAAACACATTCCAAATGTACCTAAGAGTGCAGGTATAACCTTTAGTCAAATGAGAAGAACCTAGACAGATTCCAACTCAACTATATACATCACCAAATATATCATGACTTACCCAGTACTTGTAGAAATAGCTGGCAAGGCTACTTCTGTTCTTCAGGTGTTCACATAATTGAGGACACTTAAAGGGAATGTGTTCTTATTTTTTGTCATCACAGGCCATAACCCAACAGTTTCTTTGGCAGGTTGCTATGACAGCTGCATTAAGACCACTGTGTGATGTTTGTATGCTTAGCTCCTGCCAGGATTCTCCCTTGGCAGTCATTTCACCACTCCTAGGCTGTGGGAGGGTGCTAGGCCTGCTCAGCCTGGAGAAGAAGAAGCTCAAGTGGATCTCATCGATGTTTGTAAATAACTGAAGCCAGGCTGCTGAGAGGACAGAGCCAGACTCTTTTCAGCAAAATCGTTCACAACTGACTCCCTTTACAATTGTAGTCTCTGGCACAACCATCCTTCTGGTGATGATGGCAGTCAGAAGTATGGTGTAAGCAAGTGTGTAGGAATAATTGCCCCCTCCAAAAAGATAAAGAGCATATCATTATGTTCCTGTGCCCCTTCCCAGTTTCCAGGGCTGCTTGTTTCTCTCGGAAATTACAGACCTCTTTGCAGAACTCCTTTATTGAATAGCAGCTAAGAAGCTGCTCTTTCTCCGCTATTCATCTGAGGAGGCTTGTTGTTTCTATAACTTATTGCAGGCTCCAGTTCATGGAAAATGGCGTGCTCCTGCACTGTGACATGCACACATCTGTATGCCTAAATACAGATATTTACAGCACCCTCAGTATCTTCAAGAGCTAGGGCATTAGCTTTTGTTGGGTTTACAAAGAGTCTGTGCAGCCTCTAACTGGAGCCTTGGGTCAATTGCTTGGAGGCCATACAGAAAGGGTAAAATTAAGGCTTTAGTATAGGTCAGGGACAATACCCTGAAACAAAGTTTTTGTTTCTTCTTCTTGAACTGTTTTAAGGCTTTCTGTTTGTTGGCTTGGTTGTTTTTCATTTTTTTTGTTGTTGTTGTTTGTATGTTTTGTTTTGTTTTTGCCTCTTTAGGTATTCACTGGAGCAAACAAAGCAGAGAAATAAACTGGGTGGGAATCTTTTGTTGCTGAACCTGAAATTCATCCTAATTGTTTTTATGGTCAGTAGAACAAATCACTGACTAATAACAACAGAAAATGACAGCACTCAGGTGTAAGTGCTCTTCATCTTTCCTTGTATCCTTTCTACATTTTATTTTCCTGTTACTGACAGTGTTAGGGGGAGGGCTAACAAACTGCCAAGGGTAATCTGTATGTCTTGAGACATTAAAAGGGGAAAGCTCTCAGACAGCAAGTGTGGGCCTTGTACAGAGTATTTAGAGAACACAAAGAAATCTTTTCAACCCCATCTAAAGTACACGACTAATCCAAGTTAAAACCTGCCTGCAGGCAAATGACGTATAGCAATTCAGAGTTTATCCTTGGATAGAGAGCAAGTTGGGTCTTGGCTGTATTCTCTTTGCACTTTGCGCAATCATTTGTACTCCTGTGAAATAACTGCAAAATACCACTACCTGTCTGGCTGGGGATTTGGTTATCTTTTACAGGGCTTACTGGGGCTATCGGAAGAAAGGGGAGATCAAATCTAGAACCCTCCTGTAGATGGATCATAGGTGGTTTGGCATGCTGTTGCATTGGCAGACAAGCTTTGGCAAGCTATTTCATAGTGGCTGAAAGAAGGTTTTGCTTCCAGCTCTGCTCCTCTGCACAGTAACAGAGGAATGCAGACCTTTGACTTAGCAGCTCTGGTGCAAAGGTTAAAATGCTCAGCTTTGCTAAACGTTAAAGCTGAAATGCTTTTCTGGCAATGCAGGTGGATTTGCACTAAAGCACCAAACTGAGTAGACGAAAGAGAAGCTCTTGATACCTCTTTCTGCTCTGGAGGCTGGGAAGAGGAGTCAGAAAAGGTGGCCTTCCATGAGGTGCAGCGCATAAGGGTAGGAATGGCAGCATCCAAAATTTACTCAACATGACTGCTGGTGCTGATTTGAGTGACTGGCAAATGACCTCGGTGATTTATGTGGATTATTAAGTGTCTACTTAAAAGCTACTGCTTTTAAATCTCCAAGCAGAACTGCCAAAACAGATACTCCTGCTTCTTACCTGTTTCATTTCAATGCCAGCAACTTATTAAAGTGAAATTTTGTGTGGCTCGAGTTGCAGACACAAGTTTTGCTCCTGCTGTGTTTGCTGCAGGGCGGTGACATTTGGCAGAGGGGCACACATCCAGATATATCACAGAGGTATATGGACTTTTGCCACCACCCTTTTGTCTGCGTCTGCCATCCTCACACTCATCCTAACTGAGCAACATGCACGCTGCTGGCTGCAGTCTGGCATAGCAGCTTCTTCAGCCCTGCCAAAGCAAGGCAGCTGGCAGTCAGTGTACATCCTTGCCTTCATCCCTCCTTGTAGCCTTAGGCTGTGACTGTAGCTGAGACCCTTCTGATTCCTGTCCTGACTGGACAGGAAACTGATGTGTTTTTGTTTCTTTCTACATAGAGCTTCTGTCACTCCCACATTTCTGCAAGTTGAAAGAATAATATGTGGTCTTGATCTTACTGCCATGCTTATTGTCTTTCTGAAAGAATTCCAGCTGCTGATGTTGCCAAGAGAATGACAAAGATACATGAAAATTGCACAGAATGTGGAGCACAGGTTTGCAACCTTGATCACTAATTACCAAGCAATTCCAGAGATTTAGCCATGAACTGACACTATTAAGATCTTCTTTAAGGCATGTTTAAACAGAGAAATTCCACCAGCACGATGATGGAATAATTAAATTTGTGATTCTTGCTAGATTTATCAAGTTCCAAATCTAAAAGTGCTCCAAAACATTCTGCTGATGCCACTGCAAATATTAAGCTCGAGCCTAAGCCTATGCAATGGAACCTTCATGACTCCTTATATTAGCTTGGCTGGAGAAAGGGCAAATGGCCCAATTGTAAAAATCCTGGCCACATACAGACCTGTTAAACTTCAGCATAAATATATAAAATTTTGTGGATTTTTTTTATTCCCACCATTTGGTAAGATCTAAGTAAAGCCTTTGAAGCTTTCCTTACTCATGCAAACAAAGTTTAAAATGCAGCTGTTCAAACTGGAACACATACATTCATCAAAACAAGGTACAGAGCAAGTGGTGAAGAAGACATTGTGGTGGAGGACAGGGCATACATCAATAGGAAAACAGTTAACTAAGATTTAACTCATACATATTTACTTGAACTTGTATGTAATGCCAAATATTTTCTCCCATATCTTTGAATACATACTTCTGTGTCTCTTTCTGTATAATGAACACTTTTCAGTCCTCTTGTTTCCTCATATTTTTATACACTCATGAATTATTTTTTGTGGGAGGAGATTGTACTGCTTAGATCTGACTCCTTTTATTTTTCCTCTGACTGTATTCACATCTGGCTTTTTTCATTTTGTTTGTCTTGCTAACTGCAAAGCAATACCCTCCAATCTTGCTAGTCTATCAGCAGCAGCAGTGTGAAAATACCACGAAATGTAAACCACCAGCAAATGTGTGAACTACTGGAAGACTGCTATTTGCAGAGTTGTGAATTACAGAGAGCATAAGAGAAGTGACAGAAATGTTTTTCGTTGTTAATGCTGTTGGTTCTTTACCTTTTTTTTTTGCCGTGGATTTTGTAATCAGGTAAGAGTTGCTTGAGACTAACAATGAATTGCATGAACACTGTGATATTAACAGTAGTTAAATACTGACTTTAATTTCAATATTTTAAAAATCGGTTTTGCAGAATGTATCTTTGTATATTGTTGCTGATATTTGGCAGACTGCTCTTGGCAAATGCTCCTGTGGTGTCTCAGTCACATCAATGCACAGATTGCTGTGTTGCCATAAAACTAATTTCATTTGCAATTTCCACATGGGGAGAAGAAATTGCAATTAAGTGACTGAGGCATGAGTGTGTTTCATTCTGCTGCATCTGCGGTCAGGATAATTGTCCTGTATTGGAGTGACGGTACAGACATGTGGGTCAGTGTTACTTGAAAAATCTTCACCAAGACTCAGCAAGTCTGTTAATCAATTTTTTAAAAATATGAACATAGAATAACATCTATATTATATTTAATAGTTATTATCACAACATGGTGGGTTCATGTAACTTCATATTGTTCATGGAAGAAACCTCATTCTCTTAGCTGGGATGGAACTGTTTTCTTCAGAGTGTCCGGTATGATGCTATGTTTTTGTTCTAGGAGAAAAAAAACAATGTTGATAACACAGATGTGTTTATAGCTGTTGCTAAGCAGTGTTGTACAGAGCCAAGGCCATTCTCAGCAGAGGGCCCAAGGATCTGGGAGGGAGCAGAATTAGGACAGCTGACTTAGACTGGCCAAAGGGATATTCCATACTATATGACATCATGCGGAAGGAGTTTTGAAGAGGGTGGGAGTTCATCTCGCTCTCTTCTGCCTCTCGGGGAGCTAGCTGGCATCAGTCAGGGGATGGTGAGCAATTTCTTGTGCATCACTTGATACGTACATTCATATATATGTATGTCATAATATTGTCCTTTTCCTTTTCTCTATCTTAGTAAATAGTTCTATCTCAACCCACGAGGGGGGAGTGAGCAAATGACTGTATGGTGCTGAGATGCTGCTGTGTTAAACCACAGCACTCATGATCGTGCTTCACAAGGTCTGTCATGCACAGGTTCTGGGTTAAAGGAAATGGGATAGCTTGTAGCAGCAGCAACATAAAACCCAAATCGTATCTCCAGTGAATCTGTAAAATGTTTTGCTGCTGACTTCACTGAGGTCAGAAGTGGACTATCAAATTGGGAAACTTTTGTTTTTAACAGTTGGTCTAGATTTTCACCATAAAATACAGAGGAAGATGTGAACTTGGCATGTCTACCCCCCAAACTAGAAATGTATCCTTACTACCTCCAAAATTTCATTCTAAAATATTAAAGGCCAATGTGAAGAACAAATGAAATCACTACAAAATAATAATTATTTCACTCCCTTAAATTTCATAAGTTGAACACTATTGTTAGATAGTATATTTCAGTACTGCTTGAAGAGTTGTGCCAGTAGTAGAAGGAAACACATTCTTCCCTAATTACAGCTGCAATGTTGATATAAGGCTTTTAACCAAAAAAATAGTCAGGACAATGTGTGAATGTGTCATGGTATAAAACATAGCAAGCTGCTGTTTCTCATCTCTTAGCTATGTCTGAGTGAAATGAGAGTTCATTTGAGAACTTGTGAACAGTGTATAGGAAAATATGGACCTGTATAGGAGCTTAGAAATGCTATACCAAGATTATGACATTGCAAAGTGCTTTTGAGTTTGTTAACCCAACACAGTAAAGTCAAACTGGTAGAATAATTCTCTGATTTTTTTAAATTAGAACTTGTTAGTGTTTTGTAGATTTCAGTATCAATCTAGTACTAATATTTTTAAATCATAATGCTCAAGTTGTACTTAAAATGTATGCTATTTTGGCAAAATAATACATTTCAACTGCAGTTATTACATTTTAGGAACTTAGCTCCATGTGACCTCTTTGTAGACACAACAGCGTTTTGATAAGTTAGCAGCTTTTTGCTATTTTTCTTGGGGGAGAAGTATGTTTGTTTTAAAAAAATTACTTGAAAGAATTGATTATTTCCAGAATGAATAAGACAATAATAGTCTAAATATAGTTGGCTCATTTCTAATAATTTTTTCCTCAGAAACAGTTTCCAAGTACAACCACTGGTAATAGGCAAATACTAAGAGACTGATGACATTCCCTAATTAAGACGGACAGCTTTTCTTATTTATACATTTATTGTATATATTTTTACAAAACATATTTATATATATTTAAATATGTATATACACACTCATTTATGTTTATATTTATAATATTATATATATATACTCATGTATATAAATATGTTGAAAGTTCACTTTTTTTGTTCTTTTCATTCTCTTTTAGGAACCCACTATATTCGTGGATCAGGATATAACAACTCTACAGTGACTGAAGTCTTGAAGTTCAAATGGCTTTAGTTTTGTCTATTAAATATTAGGATCAATTTTGACACAATTATTAAAATGTTTCTAATGTACAGAATTTAAAGTCTCTATCCTTTTTGCTATTTCAATTTTTAATAATCTTTTAATAAACCAGCCTCTCCCATTTGATTGTAACTCCATTCCAAGAGCATGCTGGTCTTTTGAACATCCATAATGACAATGTAGTGCTGAAGGCAGGTGACAAGCAACAGCTTTGCAGACACTACAGTAGTAAAGAAATTGGAACAAAAAAACAGAAAAGCAGTATTGGGCATGCTACCTGCTGTCAAAAGCAGTACTATCGGCCCCATAAGAAAGCACATAAGTTTCCATTTACAGTGTATGCAAGATGAGGCTCAGAGTTAGCAAGGTTTGTAAGTGAAATTCATCTTAAAAGAATAGCAAAAAGTGAAATAATATTCACTTGATATTTTTTCTATTTATTTGTGGGAACGTTTGAGTAATTAAACAAATATCTGTCCTTCCGGAAGCAAAGTAACCAAATAGATTGATGGTCTAAATTATTGGACTTCTGGTTTCTTGCACATCTAAAAAAAAAAAAAATTGAGAACTTTTTGTATACAGGAATTAAGTTAGCACTGAAGGAGAGTTCTTTTTAGTTCTGTCAATGGCTGCAAGCATTCTTTGTAGGTAGTACTGATACACCTGGCAAAAGCAAAGGATGTTCATCCCCTTCCACATGGCACCTCCTGATCACTATGCAGTTATACAATTTTCTCTTTCCTCTTCTCCTTATGCATCTCCAATGGCTCCGACAGAACTCCAGGTTGCTGCCCATTGCACACTGAAGAGGAGATGTACTCTTCTTGCATCAGCAGCAGTCAGGAAAGCCAGCAAAATAATAGTTGTACCAAGCAGCTATTGTACAAAAAGTAGTTATACAAAGTTGTACAGCAGCTGTGCAAAAATGATCAAAAATGTACTTTTCCAGTGACAGTTGCCCCCAGAAAACTGCAAAATGTGATGAGAAATTCTACAAGTTTTCACCATCGAGATTTCATTTCACAAACACATTTTATCATGAGGAATAAAAAGCTGGCAGGGCCATTGACTTCGGCTAAAATGTCTGATTTAAAATGCTTTCCTTCAAATAAATGTGTTTCATGAACTTCAACTGCCTGATTTCTTTTTACATGTTGTCGACGTCAATGGCAGAAGCTACCTAAGATTTACCATGTTGGTGCCATGCTATATATTGCTCCATGGCATACTAGTTGTCAACTCCAAGGTCACAGCTTTATTAAAGGATCAAGATTTACAATAACGTTAGCACCAACATGAATGCCTTCACACACATCTTCCCACAGTTTACTTCTCTGAGGTCACCAGCCCAATCTCTCCCCCTGCCAAAGCTACTAATCCATAAATACTGCAGTCTCCTGAACAAAGTTCAAATAGACCTCTCATGTTCTTTGAGTAATAAATCTTTACTTTTGTTTAATACCTGTCTTCAGAGAGTGCAACCCTCTCTACTTGCAGTAATTAATTTACCTTCACCATGGCCATATTTGGTGATTAAAAACTGCTCCCCTTTTACAGACTGAGGAACTGAGGCATGATGACATGCTTGCCTGCAGTCCTACGGGAAGACAGAAAAGACTTGGAAGCCTGTGTCTGCGTGTAAGTCTTGAGCACTAAGGCTGAAGGCCGTGCTACATCCCTCCCAGTTGCGTAGTGTCTAAACTGAAGCTCTGTAGCTCTTGTCTTAATGTAGTTTCATGGCATAGATAAGGCAAACCTGAAGCTGGCCAAATGGGACTGTATAGTCCTAATTGATGCCCAAGAACATATAAAAATGTTCTGCAGATTCTTTACTGCTCAAGGTGTGGTTGGGTGTCTTCTTTTGGCTGTGCTTACACTGTTGAAGAGGTTACAGTTACCAGCTGCGGTTTATCACCCTTCATGCCTACTCAGATCTACAGGCCTGGTTTCCTACTTCATTTCAGACAGGGCCAGTTAATCAATTGAAGCAGCAGTTCTTCGCCAGCTGATGATCAGTTCAGCTAACTCATACCAGCCTCCAATAGAGCAGCGATGAGTACAGGAGAGCAGTTACCTCAGGTGCCAGCAGAGCCCTGGGTACAAAAACGCACCTTACCTCAGTGCCTCAAATCCTTCCCAGCTCTGTCCTCTTCCGAGGACAGAAGAATTCTGCTGTTGGCAATGGACGTTCTCCTGAGCTAAAACATGCACAGTAAATATCCCAGCCCAGATGACTTTACTCTTAAATTGCATATAAGAGCGGATGTACTTCACTCAGCATTTCACAACTCCTAGTACATAAAGGCCCTCAAATCTTGCCATGGTATGATCTAAAAAGGAAGTATTTGGGACAGTCTTTGGCTTTATCTGGGTCTTAGCTTTTGCTTGGAAGGCCAGCAGCATTTTTAGCTAGTCATAACTGAGATCCTGAATAAGAAAACGGAGCCAGCATCCTTCACAGAATCACAGAATAGTTCATCCTCTATCCTCACCTGAAGTGAGACCTGAGCTTAAGCTTCATTTCCTCTTCTCTCTTTTCTCTCCAGAGCATGGGACCAAATAGTGGGGGCTTTGCCTCTTGTTGCTGATTCCTCCTAGAAACAAGGAGCAGCCTTGAGGGGTGGCTGAAGCCTAAACAGTTTTGAAATCCTGGAGGCTGGGAGCATAAGTGAACCACAAGGCTTAGTGTTGTGTATTTTCTCTTCCCTGAGAATATAATTTCAGGCTACAGAGAGAGTTTCCTACCTAGCGATCTCCTCTAGACATCTGAATCATAGAATCATAGAATGGCCGGGGTTGAAAAGGACCTCAAAGATCATCGAGTCTCAACCCCCCTGCTAAGTGCAGGGTTGCCAACCACTAGACCAGGCTGCCCAGAGCCATGTCCAGTCTGGCCTTGAATGCCTCCAGGGACGGGGCATCCACAACCTCCCTGGGCAACCTGTTCCAGTGCGTCACCACACTCTGTGTGAAAAACTTCCTTCTAATATCTTACCTAAATCTCCTCTGTCTCAGCTTAAAACCATTCCCCCTTGTCCTATCGCTATCTACCCTCATGAACAATCGTTCCCTCTCCTGTTTATATGCTCTCTTCAAATACTGGAAGGCCATAATGAGGTGTCCCCGGAGCCTTCTCTTCTCCAAACTAAACAAGCCCAGTTCCCTCAACCTTTCCTCATAGGAGAGGTGCTCCAGCCCTCTGATCATCTTGGTTGCCCTCCTCTGCACTCGTTCCAAGAGCTCCACGTCCTTCTTGTGCTGGGGGCCCCAGGTCTGGACACAGTACTCCAGATGGGGCCTCACAAGAGCCAAGTAGAGAGGGACCGCCACCTCCCTCTTCCTGCTGACCACTCCTCTTTTAATGCAGCCCAGAACATAGTTGGCCTTCTGGGCTGCCAGCGCACACTGCTGGCTCATGTCCAGCTTCTCATCCACCAGGAACCCCAAGTCCCTCTCCGCAGGGCTCATTTCGAGTACTTCTTCCCCCAGGTTGTATAAATACCTGGGATTGCCCTGGCCCAAGTGCAGCACCCTGCACTTGGCCTTGTTGAAGCTCATTAGGTTCTCGTGGGCCCACTTGTCCAGCCTGTCCAGGTCCCTCTGGATGGCTTCCCTTCCTTCCAGTGTATTGACTGCACCGCTCACCTTGGTGTCATCTGCAAACTTGCTGAGGGTACACTCGATTCCATCGTCTATGTCATTGATAAAGACATTGAAGAGCACCGGTCCCAGGACTGAGCCTTGGGGGACACCACTCGTGACCGGCCTCCACCCTGACACAGAACCATTTATCATGCTTTGGCTGCGACCAGCTAACCAGTTCTTAACCCACTGAACAGTCCATCCTTCAAATCCATACCTCTCCAACTTAGAGAGAAGGATGTGATGAGGGACCCTGTCAAAGGCTTTGGAGAAGTCCACCATCTGCTTGTGGTATAGAGAGTTGCAGTCCCAAGGAGAAAAGAAACATGAAAGTGAAGAAACCATTTATCTTCAGCCCATGGCACCTGTCTTTGATATGGGATGAGAGACCAGGCCCAACATGAATCTTAGTTTTATTATGAACCAATATATTTTCCACAAATTAACTTATTTTAAAACAAACACAGTCTCTGTGAACTTTTTTTTTTTTTTAAAGTATTGCCAGCATTTTGTTTGTTGCTCATCTGCCAAGAGTTACGTTTGAGGAGGTCAGTACTAGATGGGCTAAGCAGGTCCAAATTCTTCTCTACCTAGAGAGATTTGTTGGCATAACTACATCACTGTACTGGTCTTCTTACAGTTCCTTATTCTGGAAGAAAAGTGCACAGTCATGCTGCGGGATTACTGTTAAAAATTTTTGTCAGTATGATTCAGTAGGCAGAAATTTTTAACAAAATATTACTAATAGCCCTAAAACTACACACATAAATGCTATTATCATTAGTCTATATAAATTAATCAATATATAAATCAGGGAAATTTTTGTAGATGCATTTTTTTCTTACTGTAAGAAATTAATTCTTTGACATAACACAGTAAAAAAACTTTTTTGACATTACTGAATGGTGGGTACATGTGTATGGAAAGTGCTCCATACACAGACCAATGTATCACAGAAAATAAGTCACTCATCCTGATTGTCTTTTTCACTCAAAACTGAAGTGCTGTTTCTTTTCTCATCCTGGATAACATCAAAATGACCACAGTGAGAGGTCAGATGCATTCCTGAGTTGCCTGTGCAAGGCTTCCCGTAAACCATCCTCTGAACCTTGCTCTGCAGCTGATGTTGCTGGCACAGCCACCTCACTACTATGTAGTGTGTTCACCAGTAATGCCTTACAGCGCAATGACATGCACACACATATGTTTTGTTTTGTGTAGGCTTACACTTTCATTAGGCAGAGGTGTCACAGAGAGCCAGTTTTGTCAATATGCTATGTTGTAGCACCTGCCTAATGTACACCATAGAATCATTTGAGTTGGAAGGTCACCTAGTTCAACTCCCCTGCAATGGACAGGTACACCTACAGCTAGATCGGGCTGTTCAGAGCTCTGTCCAGCCAGACTTTGAATGTCTCCGGGGATGGGGCATCCACCTGTCTGGGCAACATGTTCCAGTGTTTCACTATTCTTATTGTAAAACACCTTTTCGTTATATCCAGTCTAAATCTCCTGTTTTACTTTGAAACCATTTCCCCTTGTCTTATCACAACAGATCTTGCTAACAAATCTGCTCGCTTCCTTCTTATAGCACCCTTTTTAGATACCGAAGGCCGCTCTCACGTCTCCCCAGGGCCTTCTCTTCTCCAGGCGCAACAGCCCCAGCTCTCTCAGCCTGTCCTCATAGGAGAGGCGTTCCATCCCTTGGATCCCGTGCGTGTCCCTCCTCCTCCAAGAGGTCCATGCTTCTCCCATACTATACACCAATTAAGTTTCCCAGCACGAAGTCCTAAATTTATTAGTGCTAGAAATGGTAGCAGGAAGTGTTCACCTCGTTAACAATCGAAGCTCCTCAACATTATAACATGACTTAAATGTCCTTAATGCTTTTGTGAATACCTCCACATTTGAACCACTATTTTATCATCAAGAAGAGTGCAGAAATGCCTTCACCATTTATGCAGAAGGCACTTGCAAGCGCTTTCCTCCGATTTCATATTGTCAGCTAGTGTCAGTCCCACTGCTACTACCACCTGAATGAAAGGTGCCAATGGCTCACCTGGGTTGACCATCGATTTGTGATCTCCCAGAGTGTCTGTACTAGACCCACTTGCTGACCTGTAGCGCTTTCCCAAGCCACTTCGGAGACCAGCGTTTCACGGCTTTTTTCCACATCTGCATTTGCAGCATACTCAACATGGATCCTCTTCACTGCAGAAACTTTTGTGGGCAGAGAAGCCTTAACAGTGGAACGGAACAAGCAGCCGCCCATGCGGCTGCACCGCGCTGCCACAGGAACAGGCCCGCACCCCAGCGCCCACGCCCGCCGCCACAGAGGTCGCGGCCCCGGACCCGGCAGCGCCCGCTCGCGGCCGAGCTCAGCGGGACAAAGCTCCCCTTGGTCGGCCGGCGCCAAGCGGACCCTCCCGGACGAGGAAGAGGAAGGGGGCGGTGGCGCCGGGCAGGGCGGGGCGAGGGCGCCCCGTAGTATCGCCACAGTTCCGCCGGGCCGGGAGGCGATCGCCATGGAAACACAGGCCCGCCCCGGGCCCGCCCCTGCCCCCCGGCTGGCGGCGGGGCCTGGGCGCTGCGCGGCGGCGGCCCGCAGCTGCGGCTGGGACGCTCCCCCGGGCTCCGTCCGCGGGCGGCGGCAGGTAACAGCACGGCCGGAGGGCGGGAGGGACCGGGCGGCGGCGCTCCCCGGGCCAGCGCCGGAGGGGCGGGGCGGGGCGGGGCGGGCGGCGCTCAGGCCGGGCCCCCTCCCCTGCCCTCCCCCCGCCGCGCCGCCGCAGCCCGGCGCCCACCTGGCGCCAGGTGCCCCCCGCCATCTTCCCGCAGCCCTCCGGCCCAGCCCCGTGGGAGCGGAGAGGAAGTGGCTGGGTAGGACTGGCGTCTCGTCCCCGCTCCGCACAGACAGGCCCCGACGTGTTGTCATGGCTGAGGAAGCCGCCGCCGCGCGCTTCAGCGAGGAGGATTTTTACTGTCCCATCTGCCAGGAGGTGTTCAAAACGCCCGTGAGGACTATGAACTGCCAGCACGTGTGGGTATCCCTCCTCCCGCCCCCCTCCTTCCTTCAGAAGCGCTCGCCTTACCTCCTCCGCCTTGCTGCCTTTATTTCCCTGCCTTCTCCCCCCGCCCAGTTTGCAGGTGCGGGGCCGGGGACGGGACGCAGCGCAGCCTCCGCCAGCCGGGCCGGCCGTCTCCTCACCTGTTTCTTTTGTAGCGAGCGGGGCCGTGAGCAAAGGCACGCCCCGAAACGAGCCCCCGGTGTCTCGCCAACGCCAGGCTGTGCTGCAGTTGGAAGCAACTTCCAAACCTGACTGAAATTGCATTTTTAGCTTTATTTATAGCTTCCTACTCGTTTTCAAAGCGGTCATTGCGGAGTGCTCTCTTTCAGTTCGTGCATTCGTAGTGGAAAAATGTGCATGCTTTTTGGAACGTGTAATCGCCGTGTACTGGCTGGTAGAAATGCAAAGTAGCTTGGATGATTGATACATTACTTCGAGGAAAAGAGGCCAGAGGAGATCGGGGAAAGCTAATGAAGTGAAATCTTCAGGAAAACGGCAGGAATGCAGCTTTGCAGTATTCTTGGCTCCACTAAAGGACAATAAACAGGAGTGACTCTGATAAGATTTCCAGTACCACGTGCCTACTGCACCATTTAATATCTCATTAATGATCAATCCAGTGCACAGCTCATGAATAGTAGTCAGAAAATAGTAAATTTTTACTAAAAAATCCCCTTGTTTCCATATACTTCTTTTTAAGCACCATTATTTCGTTTTCCTGATGTTTATTTTATTGTTTTCTGTTCCGTAGATGGTTAACTCTGATGTATCCCTTTTTTGCTGGTAATCACTCATCCCTTTTCAGGGACAAAGTATCTAACTTTTTTCACTCTACTAATCTGCTTGGTAACTTTTTAATTTAGATTTTGCAGGAAGTGCTTCTTGACAGCTATGCGGGAAAGTGGAACACATTGTCCTCTCTGCCGAGGGATTGTGACTAAAAAAGAAAGATCATATCCCAAAAGGGCTCTAGATGTCGAAAACAGTATGAAGAAAGCTTCTGGGGGCTGTAGATGCTGTGAGAAGCAGGTAGAGTAAAACTTTACAGAAACTGAATAATAATTTTCTTATTTTTAACCAGACACTTCTACTGTGTGCCGTTCATGTATTGGAGCTAACATAGCCTATAGTGCTTTTCTTTGTATGGCTTGTGCATGTAGTGGGTGTGCAGTGCTGGCCATCAGGTATCTGTTGGGTATGCCTGACGTGGAAGAGGACCTTGTATTGTCTACAGTGACTAATAGGGGTGCCAGTTTTCCCCAGAACAATGAGAAAACTGGATACAGCTATAAAACTGTTACAAGTGAGTCAGCTTACTGAAAATGAAAGCTGGAGATAGAGGGAAGACCTCAGCAACTTTCACTCTGGAAATAAAAGTGATCAGAACTACTCTTATTATTTATATAAATTTATTAAAATTTAATTTTAAGGCAACAAATATGAGTTGATTGCTCTATGCATACCTACACTTACATGAAGTTTCTCCCTGCCCCATACTAAATCAGTCTGCTTACTTTGTAAAGTGGATATTATTTTCAGAATGCTGGGTGAAATCCTGACTCCACTGAGCTCTAGAGTAATCTGTCTTCTAATATGAATGGATCCAGAATTTTAACCACACGTTTTATTTATTTACCAATCCAGGTAGTCTTCATGTCAGTTTGGTTTCACTTAGGACCTGGGTCTGCTGGTGTGGACAGATGAGCTTCTTGCCTTGTTCATCAAGATAAATTGTTGTGTAAAAGCTAGGAGAAAGAAATACTAGCAGGTTGATAAATCTAAAGGGAGAGCCAAGCAGATTCCCAGAAGAACTCTAGGCACAGACTCATGATGTGGTCTTATTTGGCTTCTAAGCCTGTGGTTTAGGGCTTGTCCAGCACATCAGAGTTTTGACTAAATCCAGGCAACTCATTACTGTCTTACCTTGCATCAAAGTCAGATAGGCATCCTTAAGCTGGTGTTCATTCCCCTCATTTTTTTTTTCTTTTTTCCTCAAATAGAAAAAAATATATATTATCAGAACACACCTAATATAAAACAATTTTGCTCTGCACAAAGTAAGAATGGGCTAGAAAAGGGTGAAGGAGCAGTTGTGCATATCCCATCCTCAGGGCTCCTCTCTGTGGTTGATCTTCAATATGGGAGGTTGAAAGTCCTGCAACTTTCAAGTCCTGTTTCAGTCAAATGGAGTTTACTGGCATTTTTCACAGCTAAGAGCTCTGGAAGTTGTCCCACTGTTAAGGCTGTGGGGAGTGGGAATGCTGTCCAGTCTCACAGAGTGACAGAGAAGAAGATCTTATGTTTGAGAAGGCAGCATTCATCCTGAGAGGAGAGACACAAGTTAGATTTTCTGTTGCGTATGTTGTCTAAATAATCCCTGCATGCATTACTTTCTGTTTGCAGAATTATCTTCCTTCTATCCTTGGATTATTTTGTATAATTTCAGTAATTTGGCATTTCATTTACAGGTTAGGTTTTCATGGATGAGACAGCATTATAAAACGTGTAAGAAGTATCAGGATGAATACGGTGTTCCTTCTGTTATTCCAAAATTACAGATTTCCCAAGATTCAACAGGGAACAGGTAATCAGGGTGATTTTTGTATAACAGTGCATTTCTTCCCCCTTAAGAAAACAGTGCTTTGTTTATTTGTTTTTGGTGGTGGTGGTTTGTTTGTTTGTTTTTCCAGGACATGTTTTCTTCTGGTAATAATTATTGTCTGTATTCTTAGCCTTAAAAAAAAAGACAGTTTTTCCAGATATTTTTCTTTACTCAGCACACAGAAGAAAACCTTTCTACATGATGGTTTGGAATGTCTTCAAAGGGACTCTTCTAAAGATAGCATAATATTCCAGCTTACTTTCTTTGCTTTGACAGTACTTGTGCAACTTGCTGTGTAACAGATCTCATAATATCCAGTCTCAAGGAAGTTCCATTCTCCGTTTTTTCCTCTCTCTCCTTTCCTAAGTCTGTTTTAGTGGTTATCCCGTGTCAAAACATTACTATATAAGCTTTTGTTTTCAGATTGACTTTGCTTTGAGCTGATCTTTTATGAAAAGTATAAGGAACCTCCAGTGTATTCCATACCATAAAATCAGATACTGTTTACCAATTTGCTTTCAGACAGTAAAGCTAAAGAACTTTCTTCCTCATACCTTCTGACTGATGTGTTTTGGCTTGGGCGTGGGGTTGTTATTTTTGTTTGCTTGCTTTTGGTTTATTTTTGAAGACCTTTTTTACATACTGGTTTCATAGATCTTTTATTGTATACAGCTTGTGCTTTATGTACTGTGTTGACATTCTGTTTTTAGCAGGCTGAACTTCTGTGCAGTTTTCAACCCATCAGTATATTGAAAGCAGAAGTTCAAACCGTTACCAGAATTAGTTGCAGCAATGTTTGTCTGAAACATCTGGATATTGTTGTGTGATTAATTAGTGACTATGCCACAGTAGAATACTAGTGTTGCTATCTGTTTTGTCTTGAAAGTCGTCTTTTCTGTTATTCATGTATTTTAAGAACTTTTGATAGTGGAGTACAATAACACCATCTTTTTTTTTTTTTCCTTCATATAAAGTAGCAGGAATGATGCAGTATCAACAAATGGAGAGATGGCTAATAATCAAATGCGTCAAGGAAATACAAGGTAAGCTGCTTGTTTTCCTGTAGTTATTATTAAACTGACTACAGTGTAAGCTTATACTATCTAAAACAAACAAAAAACAACAAATTCTATTTAAAAAAAATCTTTGATTTCTTCTTTGTTTGCATCCATACATTAGAATTTTTCAGTACTTTCTTGAAAGATTTGAACAAAAAAGTATTACCAGCAAGTAAGAACAAGGTGCAGCTGCACTTGGATAAAAAATAGTTTCTGAAGTCCAAGTCTCAGTAGAATGCATTTAGACACACAGATAATAAATTTGCTTTAAAATTGCAATTTAGAGGTAGTGGTGATGGATGCTCTGATATGTCCACATGATATCTGATAAGATATTGTGTCAATAAAAGTAGGATTTTTTTTGTTGTTGTTATCAAAATATGGGAAAATAATGGCAAGATAACAGATGAATTAAGCTTTCTGTAATACTACTTCCAAAACTTTTTTTTTTTTTTTTTTTTTTTTGCTGTTTAACACTGTGTATTTCTGCTTACAGTGGACATCCAACTTTCAAATGCCCCCTGTGTCAGGAAGCCAATTTTACCAGACAGCGCTTGCTGGATCACTGTAATAATAGGCATCTTTATCAGATAGTTCCTGTAGTAAGTAGAGTTGCCTTTTTTTAATTAAATTTTTAATTATGTATAATTCTTTCTGCTTTCATTCTAATTACGTGAGGGATTTTAAGCGTGTGGCATCTATTCTATATCATAACAGACCACTGTGATCTGAGAAAGTCATAATACTTAATGCACTGCATTTAAATAGAGGAATGGTTTTCATTTGAAAATGCTTCTTAACCAGTACCTGGTTGGTTTTAAGGCATTTCTCACATAGCTGTCTTATTTATCTCAGTTTGAAACAAACTCAGTTTTTATACTTGACATGTGCTCCTCTTCATAGAATCATAGAATTAGCAAGGTTGGAAAAGACCTACAAGATCATCCAGTCCAACCATCCACCTACCACCAATAACCCCACTAATCCATGTCTCAACACAACATCTAAATGTTTCTTGAACACCTCCAGGGACGGTGACTCAACCACCTCCCTGGGCAGCCCATTCCAGCACCTAACCACTCTTTCATAAAAGGAGTTCCATTTCCTGATGTCCAGCCTAAATCTCCCGTGGTGCAACTTGAGGCCATTCCCCCTCGTCCTGTCAATAGTTACAAGAGAGAAGAGGTGATACAGAGAGCGATAAGGTCTCCCCTGAGCCTCCTCTTCTCCAGACTGAACAATGCCAGCTCCCTCAGCCACTCCTCATAAGGCCTGTGCTCCAGACCCCTCACCAGCTTCGTCGCCCTCCTCTGAACACGCTCCAGGGCCTCAATGTCTTTCTTGCAGTGAGGGGCCCAAAACTGGACACAGTACTTGAGGTGGGGCCTCACCAGTGCTGAGTACAGAGGGAAATAAATTCTTAATTTAATTCTAAACTACTAAATTCTTCATTTAGTAACCGAGATCTGTTTTTATAGAATTCCATTTAACATAACTGTTGTTTTATTTGAAACCTACAGTTGGCAAGTAACCTACGGTAATCAATAGGAGTGGAGGAAACAAATCTGTTTGGTTTTCTATTGTTTTCGTCTGTATAGGAAATGTTATGTTTTCTTTACGCTAACTTGATCATCTCAGGTGCATAAAAATCCTTTCAAACAGTGTCAGATGTAGCAGTTACTTTCCTTTCTAAATTTTATATCGATAGAGTGGCAGACAGAAGTGATAGTCCTCCACTCCTTAGACAAACACTAACAAACTTGGCAAGCTGAAATGTAATTTTGAATGTTACACCTCTGAGATAAAGAATATCTAAAACTATGTTTCTGTGTAAACTGTAGTAAGATGTAGTACCTACTGTAGTAAGATGTAGTATTACTTTAGACTAGTTATTCATGTAGAACGTGTTTTTAATGCATTCTGTATTATTACCAGTAACTTTTTAATCATTTCTCTCTTTTTTTCCCCCAAATTCAGATCTGTCCTATTTGTGTATCTCTCCCTTGGGCAGATTCTAACCAGGTTACCAGAAATCTTGTTAGTCATCTAAATCTGAGACACCAGTTTGACTATGGGGAATTTGTGGTAAGCTTTTACTTCTTTGTTAAGCAGGGGTGTAAATGGTAATTTTTATTTTATTTTTTCAGAAATACAAACGCCAAAAAAAAAAAATTGGTTATGCACTTTGTTTCTGCTCCAGACAGAAGCTGGAAGCAGCGTTCTTAACTTCTGCTATCAACATGAAATGTTGCCAGTTGTAGGTGTTGCCAACAGTTAAAGAAGAACAGCTCTAAGTTGTTAACTTACGCCTTTAGTTCAGCATTCTCAATCTTCTATAACAGCTTATTATTCCTCCTCCTGAGGGAAATATAGTGGATGATACTCTGTTTTATGTGACATTTTTGATCTTCTGTGGCACAGTGATTAAACCAGAGTTCTCAGGACTCAAAGTGCAGCTTGAAAAGCCAGTATGCTGCTACAGCCTCTCTTCCAATATGTTGTGAAAGGGGCTGCAGTGTGAAAAAGAGGTGCGGTGTTAGTATTCTTTTGGGCACATTTCAAGTAAATGGCCCTTAGGTAGATTAAAAGCTGCATACCCACTTGTAGTCACTGGGTGGATCGTAACTGAAGCCAACCAGTTGAATCCTGCATGTGGGCTTAGAGATTTGGAGAGTTCGTTCAGTAGTTTCTGGAGCCTCACAGGTTAAGGAAGGCAAAGATGAAGTATGTACTTTGTGTTGAGTGGTCTGTGATGAAGGCATGGGAAAGATTGATGCAGGGGATCGAGCTGTTGAGCTTGAGTGCATCTTGAGTGCTTGAAGATGTAAAACTGGTGATTGGAATTACGATTTGGGAAACCTGACAGAATTGTACTGAAAAGGTGTGTTACTCTGTAATACGCTTATAGTGATATAGTAACATCTTGGAATATATGTCTTCAAAAGTAGCAGGATTAACCACTTATCTTCTGCGATAAGTATGATGCAATCTATGATTACTGTAGTCTGGGGATAACATTTTGTGTTTATTAATGGAAAAGGCTATGGCTAGTTGGAAGCCGTGGTAGAAGAGTTGCGTGTTGTGGTCAGCTTTCCTGAGCTGACTGTTCTGCAATGTAAGTGAGCCAGGAGGGGAAGGTGGACCCTTCTGCTTAATGAGCTTTGTCCTGCTCATCTGTGTCTTCTCTGTCTCCTGGTTCTTGGTAAAATAAAAGATACTGTGCAACATCAACAAATCAAATACTTACAGAAATACAGAGCCTCAACTGTGGAAAATGAATTGTTGAACTAGGGATTGTGGTACTTGATTATTTGACCATTTTGATAATATTTTCATTTTGTTTAGAATTATCAGCTTGATGAAGAAGCCCAATACCGAAATGCAGTTCAAGAATCCTGTCATGTGAACTTTTAAAGTATGGACCTCTGTCTTACTGGTTGTCTCAGAGGAAAAATTACGTCAATCCTGTTGATAATCTGAAATGTATGTTAATAAAAATGGGATGCAGTAATTAGTTTTCAGGCTTAATTTTTTCCACGTTGATAAGAACTTTTCATATATGATTTTACTGAAACTCAAACTTGATATTTCTAATAAGATCAGTCCCTTGGAATTAGAGACTTTCTGGAACAAATTCTTGTCTTCGTTGTCTCTAACTTCTACTACTCTGATAATTACACCATTTCTTCTACTAAAGCTAGATATTTTGATTCACTGATAACAACTTTGAGAACAGCATTTTAGAGATGCAAAGGTGCTCTGTTCCACTGTTGAATTTAAGTTCATCTTTCATCTAGAAGAGAGCTGTGAGTTAACAATTTTTTTTGTCCTCTTGCCCAAGGACAAAGTTTTATTTGATGTTGTGATTTGTTCCTTACCATTACTATGTCAATGCAAATAGTGCTACTGTAAGAAATCAAAATACTTGTTTTTGTACAGATCAGCAATGCAGAGGTTTCTTTCACTAAGAAAGAATGATGCCATTGCCTGGGAACAATTACATCTATGTTCTTCCCCTTTTTGAGCATAACTGAAGTAGGACACTTGCTTAGAAAACTGGATTAAGTGTTTTCTCCATACTCCTAACTATCAGTGCAGATAGCTCCCCTGGCGTACTTTCTGAGCAATTCAGGGTGGCATGCAGGAGGTGTATTTCCTTGGTATGTGAGCATGACTAGCTAGTTTTTCATTTTGTTGGAGGTTTTTAAAAACTTCCATAGTTCTAGGAATTTAAGTCTGTTCTGTCTCTCACAGAAGACTGTGTAACTAGAGCATTTATTGGCTTCGGATAAATTGGTGCTCAGAAATGATCTTGTTTATTTTGGTAAAACTGTTTAATATGTGGACGTCTGCTGCATACAAAGGCTTGAAAAAAACACTTGAGAAGAAAAGCTTGCTTTAAATTAATTACCAACATTCTGCTATTCTTGATATCCACATTCTCCACAAGACTGTCATTAAAATCAGAGAAAATTAAAAAAAAGCAAAACAAAACAAAAAACAACACTTAGCAATTTTGAATTTAAATAGAAAATGAATTTTAAAAAGAACTTCCAGATCTTTTCTTTAATATTGATGGGAGGAAGGGGAAATAAAAAATAAGTCATCTGCACAGATGACTTTTTTGGGGATTTAGACAGAGACAGTTCTGAATGTATACCTTTGAGGACTGAATCTTCATGCTACATTACTATGACCCAACGTCCAGTTGTTGTTCTTAATGCGTACTGTATATGTGGTGGTGAAGAACACACCTGGTCTTTTTTTTTGTCTAGTTGGTGATTTATATGTAATGATATCAGTTGTGCAGAAGTACCACCTCCAAACTCCTATCTGAGTATTCTCACTCAGTCAGTTCTAGTGCTCTTTTGACCGCATGCTGATTTGGAGTGGTTCACTGAAAGCAAAGGGAAAAGTTTATTTAGATTTTTTTTCCCCTCTTTATTCCTCTGTAAAGCCAACTATGAAACAGAGCAAAGCAATTTCAATGTAGCCTGATGCTAAAGATTTAATTTTTTAAAATAAAATGACCACGGTGTATGTTTTTTATTGCTGTATAAATTTGTGAATTAATTTAATTAGTTATATGAAAGTTCAGTTAACTTCTTTAGATTCAATCAGTTATTTATATACTCTGGCAATAACTGCCTGTAGCCAATACAGATTCAGGACACCTCGTGGACACTGGAACTAGTTATTTCTGTTACTTGAACATTCTTTGAGAATTGCAAGTGAAATTACATCTACTTTAAACCTCTGGGAAGCAAGTTCTTCTATAGCAATAATTAGTTGCCACTTGATGCATAGTTGCTGAAGTAGCATTTTGTTCACGTTTAAACAAAAACAAGTGCATATTTTAAAGCAACAAATGTGTATCAATGCAATAGTAAAGGAACTTGCGCGGTGTTTACTCTCTTTATTTGCATATGCTAAGGTCTGTACTGGTAGGCACTGCCTTGCTTTTGATATTTTAAACTTCTAATATGAAGAGATTGCATCCAGCACATTCACTAGGTAAGCATTTCTTGAAAATGAAACAGTGTGTTTAAATATGCTGCTTCTGGTCGTGATCTTTCTCACTGATACTCAAACATGCACAAAATGTTGGTGTATTTGTAATGAGCCATGCTTGTACTCGAAACATAAAACCTTTACTAGGACATTGCTGTTGAATAATATATTCATGTTGCATTGTGTATAGTTGAAATATGCTACGTTACGTTTAAATTTTTCCTTTATTTTTTTCTTCTATTAAAGTATTTTATTTTCTATTTGTTTCTTTGTTGCATAATAAAGATGATCAGTCCGTTTGATGCTGCTACTTCTTTTTCAGATGCTTTTTAAACTCCATGGTCGTTTGTATGCCTTCATAGTTTTAAGTTGAGAATAATGCGTGTGTTACTGAAACTAATGATTTGTGGCCTTAGCTCACAATCCTCTCATGAGCTGATAGGTTACTTTACATCACATCTTAAGATCTTTTCATGAAGATGAGAGGTTGGACAAAACTGTTCCTAATGCACCTTTTCTCCCTCACCTGTTAGTACATTGCTGTCCCAAGCAAAGTTAATAGAGAAATAAGCTCCTAAAAGAAAGAAAGATTTAACCTAACACTTGACACGAATAGCAAACCTTGTTATTTATATAGATTTAGTGAGAAAAACTAATGTGGGTTTTTTGTTTTTTTTCTTTGTTTGTTTTTCCTGTAAAAAGAGTTGCTCATTGCATTATTGGACCAGCGTGATGGCATGCAAGTGGTTTGTCTTTCTGCCCTGTGTTTCTGAACTGAAAAGCCCTTTCATTATTTTTTGTTTTTATATTCTAAGGTCATACGCAGGATAACATGGTTATGAAATTTGAGTAAAGTCTTATTTTGAGTGATAGAAATTGGCAAAATGTATAAATTTACTTTTTATTATTACTTTAGTGTTCTTTTTCCTTGTAATGTAGTTTTGTGAGCTCTAAGTAGATCATTGTACTACCTAAATCTGGTTATAAGCCCTTTGTTAGAGATTCCATTTAATTTTCCTTTACTGTAACAAAGTGTATTTCATTATTTAGTGAGAATACTCTTAGTGTGTTTAATTCTCGTTGGCTGCATATTCATAATACAATAAGTGAGCTTTGCAGAACTCTCCTTTGTCCTGCTCCAGTCCTAAGTCAGAACTTCATTCCCAGGGAGAGAGAGAGACACTTCTGTATCTGAGTCATCTTCTGACAAGTAATCAGGGCTAGAAGGTATTCATATGGGGAAGCATTTTTGGTCTCCTCTTGATATGTTATTTTTCAAACCAGTGAGACTTGAACACATGAGTTTGTTAGAACTACTATAAATGTATAATATATTTTTACGGTATTTTTTCTATACCCTTTGTTTTATTGGGCACAAACTGCAACACGGGAGGCTTCATCTGAGCACCGGGCAGTACCTCTGTTGTGCAGGTGATGGAGCACTGGCAGAGGTTGCCCAGAGGCTGTGTGTGGGATTTCTTCCTGGCCCTCTGCTCTGGGTGTCACTGCTCAAGCGTGGGTTGGACCTGATGGACACAGGTGCCTTCTAATCTCAGGTATTCTGTAATAAAGAGAGATGCACCTTCAAGGTTCTTTTAGAATTGTTGGAACTAGCAATTAAATGACACAAACACCACATAGTTTCTTCTCAGTACAGAATGCACTCAAACTCGTTCTAGATACCAGGTCTCTTCTGTGTCCTTTTACATATGTGTTTGAATATATGTAGAAGACAAAGTTCAGGACCACTACTATAAAAAGGCTTTTGCAATCACGTTATAATTGCCACTTTCCAGTGAATTACCAGCCTGATTATGTTTTTTTTTTTTTCTTCATGAATAAAATTGGCTTGGATTGTTATGATGCTTAAACTGTACATCCACTTTGGGAAGGGCCAGCATTCACCCCTTCATTTTCTAGCCTTAACCTCCCTTGTTCTGTCTGTAAATCTTTTTTTTCTCATCATCATGTATTTCTGTCTTCGTGGACAGGAAAGAGCTAAAAGAAAACCATCACTGCCAAATGCATTCAGGAGAAAGCGTCTAATTCCACTTTAAAATCTTTACTTGAAATCCTCTGTGTACATTTAAGATGTATTTTTCAGTTCTGGGGAGCTGCAGGTCATTTCCCAGGGCCTAGTGACAGAATGCTGTCTTTATGAACTTGCTTAAGCCTATGAGAATGCTTTGCCTGAGAAAAGTGTTTTCACTGTTACTTTATATTCTCTTTCTATATTCTTGGATTTCTGTCTTTCTCTCTTTTTTTTTTTTCCCCTCTACATGTCTTTCTTTGCAGCAGCTCTCATAGGATTTCCCCATCTAAGCATCCTTCCCATTGTCCTTTCTGTCTTTTATTCAGCAATTAAATAGATAAGGTTATATTACTTAACTGCTAAGTATTGTCTCCTATTCTGTATACATCAGAAGCTCCTCTGGCTGTGCCCTCAATATCTTGGAGCTGATGTGGGTTTCAGGGGTAAATAGAGTAACTAAGAAATTTAGCATCAATAACTTTCAGAGTTAGCCTGCTAATGTTTGCTTCTATGGCTGGAGGAGTTTTTATTAAAATGTCTTTGCAGTTTGAAAGACTGAATGTCTTACCGGTCAGATTTCATATTCTAAGTTGTTTTCCACCTCCTTCCACTCCCCTCAAACTAAAAGTATTTGCTTTGTTCTTCTTTCTTGGGAGGATTTCCTTTTGTGTTATAGAGATGAGGATTGTGTGTAAAAGCAGACCAGCTCATTACCAGTAACAGGCACGCGTTTTACAAAAAACCTTGTGCTGCGTGTTCTGTTTCTGCAGGTACGCAGCAAAGGCAAAAAGAAAATAGTGGCTTTTTCCTCAGAAAGGCTGAGGCTGGCAGGGCCCTTTGGGTCCATTGGGCCCACCCCCTGCTCCAGCAGGGACACCAGAGCAGGGGCCCAGGCCCATGTCCAGGCGGCTGCTAAAGTTCCATGAGGAGCAGACCCCACACACAGCTTCTGGGCAGCCTGTGCCAGTGCTCCGTCACCTGCACAGCACAGAAGTGCTCCTGGTGTTCTGAGGGAACTTCCTGTGTTCCAGTTTGTGCCCATTGCCTCTTGTCCTGGCACTGGGCACTGCTGGAAAGAGCCTGGCTCTGTCCTCTTTGCGCCCTCCTTGCAGGTATTTATAGACTTTGACAGGACCGCTCTGGGCCTCCTCTTCCATGGGCTGAACAGTCCCAGCTCTCTCAGACTCTCCTCACACTCTGGGCCTTTCATCAAGCCTTTGTCTGGGTCACGTTTGTGGCAGCAGTGTCACGGAAGGTATGATGGATGTGACACTTCAGTTGTGAGACTTCAAACTTCAGTAGTTTCTTTTATGAGTTTTTCTTCTTGATGCGATCCACAAGAGGGCACTGAATATTTTTGGGTTGTCTCTAGGTATAGTACTTAAGAATGCTAATTCACTAAGTACTTGTACTCCTTGATGCTTTTAGTCATAGGATATTTCTACTCAGATATTTCATAAAGTGTAATAAATCTTAAGTGGTTTAGGGGTTAAGAGACTTTATTGTAGATTGGAATGATCCCAGCAAGAATGTTTCTAGTATACTTTAAAACCTCAAACGAATAGCTGTACCCATGTGTTTTATCATCGGAGCTGTGTCCACCAAAGGAGAAGCAAGTGCTCCCCACTTCCCAACTGGACACAAAGTGCAACATACCTATGCAAGCTCTTTCCTTGCAAGCCCCCTGCTTCCCTGAACGTATTCTTCAGAGGTCTTTAAAATGAAAGAGTTGCAGTGCAGCTGGAAATCACGAGGGGGCATCTGAGGACTGTTGCTGTCTGTGCTAGGAGCAATGGGGCTGGTGATGATTTTGGCTCCTTGCTTCTTGGAGCTGCACAGTTGCCAACGACCCAGCTAGCCGGTTAGCTGCTGTGGTGACGAGGTACCAAGTCCAGGTAGGCCTCATCCCTCTGGTCTTGTAAGCCGCTCGGTGCTTTGCAGTTGCCACAGGCGTCTGGAATGAAGAGAGAGGTTCCGCTAGTCGAGGCTCCCACATTTCACATCCCTGGAGTGTGCTCCTGGAGCTGCAGCATTAATATCATGGCCAGCTACAGCTGCTTTGGGGTGCACACTGGTCACAGTTTGTTTCCTAATGTAAGCCCACTCATAAAATGTGATTGTGAGAAAACATGTCAGGTGTAGTTCACATTCCAGTGGAGGGGAAGAGTGATAAATTGTGTGAGAATCTTGTGATGAGAAATTACCTTGTTTACAAAAGACAGTTTTCTCACATAAATGAAAAGATAACAATTAAAGTACACCTGAAGTGGCGATGGGCAGTAGAGTATGAAATGTTGTACACCCAAGCTTCCTCTCGTTGCTTCTTAATGCTGCTTTTTTATTTAACTAAGTGGGAGGAAGCAGAAGGTTTGTTTCCTTTTCTTGATAACTCTTAGTCAAAGCAAACATGTCATGTTTGCTCCTCTGTAAGAAGGTGGAATCTATTGTAATTTTCACTTTCTTACGTTATTTCCTCATGACTCCTGCAAGATTTGTAAACGCTTGAGTTTCCTAACTTGACATACTTAGGTGTCTGACTTGGAGCATTTTGGATTTGATTGAATGTCTCTTATCTGGTAGGTTTATCTGGCAGCTCTTATCTTTATTGGTGCTTGTGCCTCATCAGCCAACATGATAGTTTTTCAGTGTTATCCCCTCTCATGAGATTAACTGGAAAAGTGAAATTAATTTGTGCAAGATAACACAAGAAGTCTGAGACAGAGGAAGGAACAACCTGCTGTCTGAGAATGGTGGACCATTTGAGTATCATCCTGCTTTTTAGAAGCAGGTCTGTAAGCACTGCTAAGTGGGGTGCATAGTGCTCTACAAACCAGCAATTTTCAAGATTATTTAATTAATTTATCTCATTTTAAGTTCACATTGAAACTCAGTCAGTCAGGTTTCACCTAAATGTCAACAAGCAGCCCTGACCCACAGTTGCTCACTGCACTATACTGATAGGAAGATTATCAAAGCATCTATGCTGAAGCATAGAGCAACAAAATTAGCCAAGTATAAAAGTACCCACCAAAAATGCTAGAAAAACTCTGTCCATGTAGAGCTATTATTTATTTATTTACTTTTTAATTGGTTCTTTATAGTTAGCTAACATTGCATTTTGAATTTAAGTTCCTCTGACTTCTTAAAGAGCATATGCAAGCATAGAAGGAATCTTTTTAGTGCTCTCCCATACTTCATTTATTTTTTTCCCAATATCTCTGCCAGCATTATTATCCATTCCTGGGCTATTATCCCCAGATATAGCTTTACTAAGCAGGTGTAGCTTTCCATCTGCATTGGAAAATGCCTGACGAATGCTCCTTATTCTGCAATAAAGCCACAAGATAGAAACTTCAGGATTATTATTACTACCGATGCTACAGTAGTGCCCACCCTTGATGGTGCAGACATGAAGAGACTGTGCCTCTTCAAGGGAAAGTGCAGCCTTCTCTGCATACTGCCCATCTGTCTGGTGCTGGAGATCCTCCTGCTCATTACAGTAGATTTGCGTCAACCTCCACATCGATTTCTGATGTCTTTCCTTGTAATTGCTTGTACTAGCAGCATGGGAGCATGTGGGTCTGTGGGGAAAGACATCTAATTGACTAGCAAAAGCCTAGATTTTGCAGGTGTCTCTTATAGTTACTCAGGGCTTATTAGATAGCTTAGCACCCATAAAAGTTGTAAAACGCATTTGATGGCAAAGAACTGTAAAAAAGGAAAAAGAAGCAACCTGCTAAAGATCTGTTCCTTCTGCTTTGTGTTTAATGTTTTTTCCTCAAATATAGAGCTTCTCATCAGGACACTGGTGGACTCTACTTGCAGATTAAACTGGAAATGTAAACAACATCCATGTAATCCACAAGTCCCTGACTGTATTGAGAAAGAACATAAGTTACTTTTGGCTGTTATAGTTCTTGTTAACTGTAGAATAAATGCATAATCTAAGACTGCCACTCTATTTTATTCATCTGAATATGCACACCATGTATTTAAATAGGTTGCACTATCCTTCATTGATTCATCTCCATTAATCCTCCATTATTTCCTACTGTTCACCTTTGTCTTAGAAGTATGATGTGGCACATAGTGCTTTTAATCTGTAAAGTAAAATACAAAGTAAACTCTTAAGGAAAATAAGGGATAGCTGTATTGCCTGAACACAGTAAGTCAGTGATGAAACAAAGTGTTTGTTGCTTAGAGAACATGGTCACAAAAGTAGATATGCTCCCATAAAAGTGATTGAGAAGACTTCTTTAAACTGCATGCTTATTTATTGCTGTTGTCTAATCATGTATTAAAAATCCAGTTTGCTACTTCATGGGGGACACGTGTCATGCAAAGAACTTCTAACATTATTTTTCATATGTCACTTAATCATATGTTGTGTGATGTTTTCTTATTAGCAGATTACTGACTGAGATGCCAAAACTTAAATTAGTTAAAAAGCAGAATGAATAGGGAGAAAAACTTATTTCTAGACTGTATAACAATTCAGGGTCAGCTACATTGGTTAACTTTGTGTGCAGTGGTTAACTTCATCTGTGCCTTCTCTCTTTTGTGCTATCATACACCAATTCCAACACTTTCCAGTGTTTTCTTTGATTAACACTTTTTAGCCAATTCTCTGAGCAGCTGTGGTAGTGATATAAAGGTTTATTCAGGTCTTCTTTGTGACAGGAAAATCATCCTTTTATCTCCTATTGTAAAACACTTGGTGTGCGGTCCGTGTTGGTTGATGCATCTTGAAAGTGAGTATTTAGGGACAGAGAGGAGATTGTCCCTATCAGTCGCATGTAGAAGGGATCAAAAACATTAAAAAAAAACAGTCTTTCAACCTTTTTTCCAATGCCAAGTGGCCAGACCAAAAAATGTGTTGATTCTTTTGAGTTCTTTGTAAGGTACTTATCGGGTACTGTAATCACAGAATAATGGTTGTAGCTGTTGCAGTCTTTTACTTTGGATCAACAGTGTGTTTTTTGAATAAGTATTATCATCATCCTCACTTAACATGCTTTAGTTCACATCACAAAGCAATACTGGTGCTTTCGAATTGAATTCCTTTGATAAGAAGCTAAACCAGAATATGTGCTTCAGATCCTTCTTAATGCAGTTCAGTTGCCACCACTGACTTGCAATCCTTGGGATCAGATCAGAGTTTGGACGAAGTAAAACTCTTTGTAATGTGTACAACATAGATGCCAGATTCTTAGCACCGAATACTTTGATTTACAAATCTATTCTGTTTGGTAACTGTTATGATAGGCATAGCCAGCCTAACCTAGAGAGCTTCCGAAAGGAGAGTTACTGGCATCACCCAGGAGCTGCAGAGGGCAATAGGAAGAATTCAGTAACCTCTGAACTTGCAGAAGAGGCTTTGATACAAAGTCTTTTCAGCCTTCCAAATATCACTGATTTGATAACAACTGGCGGCGTGATTGTTGGTGATATCCACCACTACTGCTTCCCAGAGGTTAAACAGTAAAATAAGCATGGAATTGGGCAGCTCGAAATTAGTTTGGCAGTTGCTTAAGCACAAATAGTTTTCTTATCAGCTCCAATACTTGAAATTGTATGAGAAATGTTATTAATTTTGATATAGTCTTGTAGAAATCTGTTCTTTCGCCGTACCAAATCTAAATGTCATTTTAGTTTTTCTGAAATTCTGACCAGATAGTGGATCTGGGAAAATAAACAGCTAGCCATGTCTGATCATACAATAACCACAAGTACCTTGAATTTAAGCATAAGATTCAGTGGCCATTTCAGTGCTCACTGGCAGTTAATAAACAGATGACTGAAGTTGGAAGAAGCTAAACTCCAAACAGTAACAATGGTGATAATACAGGGGCAAAAGAGACATTTTAAAAATTAATTTATATGAATTTTTTAAATAATCCAGAAGAATACCACCACTTGATTTACCGACAAGTAAAATGTTTCACATTTATCAACAATATAAATGACTTTGTCTTTTCTAAAAGAAAGATTCTGAAATTATGTTGGGGGTAGATCTGTGCATGTGTTTACCATCTTCCCTTTCTGTCAAAAAATACATATAAATATATTGAAGTCTTACCTACCAAGTGCCTTACCAGCTTTCAGTTTTTCAAAGGGATTTAGTGGCAGCTTTATTCACAGATTTACACGCTGGCTGGGGTGGGAAGGTGGCTCTGGAGACCCTCTGGTGGGACCCCTGTGCTCGAAGCAGGGTCCTCGCAGCTGTGGCAAGCTGGGTCTTGGATATCTTCAAGGATGGGGACTCTACAACCTATCTGGGCAACTTATTCTGGTGTTTAATCACCCTCATTGTAAAAAGGTTTTCTTGCATTAATTTGGAATTTTCTATATTTTTATGTGTGTCCATTTCTTTTGAATTTCTATTCTCCTCTGTTCCTTTCTTCCTGTATTTCAACTTGTGTTCAATACATTTTCACACAGCAGTGCTTACAACTAATTGAACGATATGTCAGTTGCCTTAGTACAGTTATGATGGACTTCACTTTTAAGACAAGGTAGAGTAGGGAAGTTAACCGTTGACGAAAGGACAAAGGTTTTGGTTTATGATATTTACCATCTTGAACACCAAGTTGGTCTGAATTCTGTCAGTGCAGCTGTTTGCTGACTGGATAGTAACATGGACTGGCTTTCTATGCTTGTGCTCCTAAGTGGTCTTCTTCAGGTGGTCTGGAATCAGGTAAGAAAGCAAATAATGCATTTTCTTCGTATGCTCAAATAAGCAGCGCAGCCTGATAGGAGTTTGAGAGGAAAAGACTTAAGTATATGGCTGTTCCAAAATAAGAATTCTGTTTCTTCTGTGTGGAGGAGAACCAAAGATTTCTGTTTCCCTTGAGCTGCTGTTCTTAATAGGCTTGGCTATGCATCGGAAGAGCCTACCTTATGTTCTCCATCTAAGCAGAATTTCCACTAGAATTCAAAGCAATACTACCAGAGTTGGAAGTCCAGAGTTAGAAGCAAGATAAATATTAAGACATATTTTGCTACTCCGTATCTGAATGGAATTTATTTATTTGCTATAACATGATGTATTTTACATTGAAATTGATATCCTTTTAGCCATGGGACATGCTTTTTAATGTCTGTTTTCTGTTCATCCAGTCCAGCTAAACTATTTAATGCCAAAAAATAACAACAGCTTTGAGATTTTGTACTTCATGTCTTTTCTAGAAAAATGCAATATTCTGCTAGTCTTGTGATAATTTGTTGTTGAGACCAGACATTTGGGTGGTACACATAATTAATTTGGAGAACAAAAACCAGTGAGTTGTTTAAGCTCACTTGTAAGTTCATAATGGCTTTGGGGAAATTTACAGAGTAAGGTATTACTTTAAGTGAAACAATCTTATGTATTTTAATTAGTGCAACTTAGCTGTCTGATTCTGTGAATCCAGATGCAATATCTTACTGTGGCAGTCATAGTCTGTCCCTCTTCATTAGCATATGCTCATACACCTCCCTAAGTCAGGAGCTCAGTCCCAAGCCCCCAGCTTTCCTGTACCTCTCCTGTATCTCCCAAGTCCGGCACTCCATTCCTATTTCCTCTGCTCACCACAACTCCCTCTTCCCCTGTTCTGAAACTTCTGGAGACTCATCCCTCAGCTTTGTTTAGATTCCTCTACAGGCTTTTGTAAAGCATGGAACAGGTGGTGTGGACTGCAACCAACATCTACAAGCTATCTCACCTCAAACTGACTCCCAGTAACTAGCTCCTGTGTGAGAGAGGGTCTTCAGAACACCAGGGCTTCTTGCTTGGTTTCCATGCTCATTGTAGCCAGGAAGAGCTTCTTTCTGGATGCTAGTACTAAGAGTTACATAGTCTGGAGGAAACACCAGTAAGTTGGGGCATCTAATCCAAATAGGTTGACCATATTCCACCTTATGTCTGTGGTGAGACTGGGAAGTTTTCACGGGGTGGTTAATCACTTCTTTCAATAGATGCTCGGTGAGGTCCATCATCTTTCAGAGATGCCAGGACGTCGTGATGGTTCCATACCTATCTTAGATTAATTTTGTATGCAATAACTCATTTATTTCTCCACCAATTGCCACCAATACCTGATTTTGACAACTAGAATAGGTGAGATGCTTTTCCTGCCTATTTGAGATGCATTTGCATTAGAAGCCAGTTAAATGTGCTGACAAGCCGTGTTTTGACCCGCCTACAGTGTAACTTAATTCACGTGAGTCTTGTTGTCAAAGTTAGGGACTAATATTATAAGTGTTCCAAAAAACAAAACAAAACAAAACAGTTTGGTGCAGATTTATAAGAAGCTTTAGTTATATTAAATTAGTTTCCTCATTGGAGCACCTCATAGGTGTACTTCCTCTGTATGTGCTTGTGAAATGTAAATCTCTTATTTGTTCACAAAGTTTTCAGAGACTAGAAATTCATCAAATGGGTCTCAGTTGTCAGGCTTGTGCTAAGACTGAGCTGTTGCTACTTGAAGAAGTAATACACAGATTCGTCTTTGGAAACTGAGTATTTTGCTGTCGAGATTCACATGACTAAAGGTGTAATTTTGTTCCAAAATAAGTAAAAAGGAATGGTGAAAAGAATTCCCTCCATGTAAAACATTCAGTGACAGTTTTCAGGTCTGGGACCAGCCTGGATTTCAACTGATTACTTTTCTTCAGTAATGGATTCATACTTTGTTTTATACACATTAAATACTGCTGGACTTAGTTACACCTGTTTCAGTTTATGAGCTTTGACTGCAGATAAAGGAGCTTTCTTCATGAGCTAGCCTGTTTTTACCTTTAGCATAGTTATGTTTTCTGGTTAGTAGATATGAGAACATTGAAGTTTATAATTATTGAAACTATAAAAATGTTTGCCCTCTGTTAACAGCTGTAGGGCTCTTCAGCATAGAATCATAGTCACAGAGTGATAGAATAGCTTGGGTTGGAAGGGAACCTCAATGCTCATCCAGCTTCACCCCCTTGCCCATGGGGGCAGGGCTGCCCCCACCAGCTCAGCTGCCCAGGGCCCCATCCAACCTGGCCTTGAGCACCTCCAGGGCTGGGGCACCCACAGCTTCTCTGGGCAGCTGTGCCAGGGCCTCACTGCTCTCCTCCGTTAACAATCTTTAATAGAAAAGAAAATAAAGTGATTTTAATTTTTTAATATTGCAAGCTTTACTTCTCTGGGTTTTTTTTCTTTCGTGTACGAGTGGAAGTTTAAAAGCAAATAAATTCTTCAAAATGGGTATTACACACTGAATAATTTCAGCTTATTTTACAAGCTCCATTTTCATTTCAAATTTTGAATACATGGCCTGGAGACTGTTTTATGTATATCTTGTGATAAAGAAAGGTAATGCTAGAACATAAATGAAATAAAACTTCAGGACATAAGACAATACTATTGACACCATGGATTTTTAGGGGATTTGTTTCCCAAATACTGTTTTACGATTGAAAGGCATACCTTCCATAGGTTCTGTACAATATTTTACTGATATCAATATTTGTTTTCATAGGAGTAATAGGTTGAGAACACTTTACTGGAGCAGTACTGCTTGACTTGCTTGTTGGGCAGCCTGGCGTGGAGTGGGCAGAAAGCTGAAACAAGCAAATGAGTGTTTCCAGTCAAATGAGAAGACAATGGGTCCAATCAGTCCAATACAACCAATGTGATAAGTGCTGTTATTTGAGCATAAACACATCTCTAGTACTGTACAGAGAATAATGCTATAGCTGCATTTCATTGTGTGCCTTTCTAATAACATATCTTTTCCTTTCTTCTCCCCAGCCTGCTCTGGAAACTACTGGTGAGTTCTGTTTACAGATCAATTTTTATGCACAGGAGGCAGTCAACTAAAACAGCTGCTCATAAACATTGCTAGGACAGACACAGATTTATAATTACTGTTATTGTTATTGGATTAATTTTCACACATCATAAAGATAACAGCAAGGGCTAATGTCCTATCTCACTTGTCTTTTTATTTTCCAGAAGTAGACATAGATGGAGGAATTGATCAAGACATCTTTGACATCAATGAAGGTTTTTTTTTATAAATTCAGTTTGTCTCTTTTTTTTTTTTTTCCTGTTGGTAGCTGTAGATCAATATAATAACTCTATGTTAATCTCCTCTTCTCTTTAGCTCTAGGACTGGACCTTTTTGAGGGAGACATCAAACTTGATGGGGTGAGTGCAAATATAAAATATAAAACCAGAACTGTGTCACTGACTCATGCAATGTAAAGTATTAGTGGTGTGAAAATGACTGATGCATCCTGCTCATACTAACAATAAATGCTGTTTATGTTACGATAAACTGAAAATGTTTGGAGATAGATTTCTACAAAATGTCGTAGGCAATGAAGGACTCAGGTGCATTTACAGAAACATTATTCAGAATAAGGTCAGTTTAGCCATTAGATCAATATTATTAGCATCTTGTTTTCTTCAGTGTGGTTTTTATATTTGTACTTCTAGGATTTTCAGCAGCACAGATCACATCCAGACAGGGTTATATAAAATATTCTTAATTTATGTGCACAATGTGCATGTAAATTATGAGCCAATTAACTTAATAGACCAGTGCTGCAAAACTTTCATCGTGTAAATAGATTAACCAAAACCAACGGAAAATTAGACCTGTGAGTAATACCACATTTTAAAACATCTGTCCCCTATCCCTGTCCAATCAATAATAATAAAAAATATTTGCATAGCCAGTTACATCTCACAGATATGTAGTAGAAGGCAAAATATTTGTCTTGTGCCCCTGAAAGTAAGTAGTGTTTTCCTTTTCCTTTTCTGTAAACAGCTTACGGCTGGGCATATCAATGGAAGCAAGGAAAGCACTTGTTAATGGCATAGGAACAAACTTTTCCATTATGAAAAAATGCAGAATTATTGATGTCTATGCACATTTCAGGACTTTAGATCTTAATGCTTCCCACAGGAGCTGAAGCTCTCCTCAAATATGCATCAAAATCACAAATAATCTGTATGGAGAAAACGCTGCAGAAATGGGAGACATGGGTAGAAAGGAGTGTTTCACTTCAAACCCAAGACACAGACCTTTCAGTGATCTTCCAAAGTTTTTGAACTCTTTGATCTCTTATCTTTCTTATGTGAACTCATAAGAAAAGTAACACATGCTTTGCATTAGCAGTATTTTAGTCCTTGCCTCTAGATCAGTGTTTACTGAAAACTGCATGCTTACTTTCTTTCTCAGATGCAGGAACGAAACTCCATCATTGGTGACGAATATCGCTGGCCCCATGTCATCCCCTATGTCCTTGACGATAGCCTGGGTAGAGTATTTGTCTTTGACAATGTCTATATGTCACTTTGATTGAAATGTTAAATATAGGTCAGTAAAGATCCGAGTCATCCTTTCCTCTTTCCACTGCAGTGCTGTAAGTCTACAGCAGGCCATTTCCCCCCAAAGCATTTGGCCTGGATATGCACAAGTGGGATATCTCCTCTTGGTCTTGATACTGGGGTCCCACCTCTTCTCTGGATGCTTCTTAACCTGACATTGTGATGGCCCAACAGATTGGTTTGCTTTGAAAGGCACATGTCCAAGACATGAAACTATAGTAAGAAGAAGAAATAAAATGACACCAAAGATCTTTTAAAAGCCAGGCAGCTTACTTGGCCATTTACACCAGCTGGAGCACTGAGGGCAATCTGACATTTTGGGAGGCAATGCAATTCGCAGTGGCATATTGCTGACTGCCCTGTTGTGGGGCTGGGCTGCTCTCCATCCCTTCAGGTCCATCCAGCTGTGGCTTTGCATGGCAGAGGAGTGTGGTGAGATAGGGAGTTCAAGTTTGCAGAATCACAGAATTGTAAGGTTGGAAGGGAGCTCTGGAAATCTAGTCCAACCGCCTGCTAAAGCAGGTTCCCTACAGGACGTTGCACAGGACGTTGTACAGGCGAGTTGTGAATAACTCCAGAGGAGGAGACACCACAACCTCTCTGGGCACCTTGTTCCACTGCTCTGTCACCCTCATAGTACAGGTTCTTTCTCACAGTCATAGTTCTTACTATGTATGAGGAGACTGTGCCCTCAACACACAATGTGAGGTCATCTTTCTGGTCTATGACATGAAAAAAAAAATCACTCCCCCCAACTTTAGGCTAGGAGCTAAGGTAGTAAAGGGTTTTGAAACCACGTAAATTGCTCAGAGTAGATCAGCCAGACATAAAGTCAAGTTCAAGTCCCAGGGAGTTCCTGTGAGAGATGTGTAGCCTACAGTTAGTACTGGGTGAAATCTAATGCCATCATTCCCTGTTTATTTGATTCTTATTCAGGAAAATCTCAGTGAAGTAAGTGAAAAAAAAATTAAAAAATGAAGAGCCATACAGTTGTATATTATATACTCATCTTGTCATATTTTATACATAAATACTAAAGAAAAATTGCACAAAAACAGAACAAGGGGAAGGTAAAATGTCACAGCAGCCTAATTTTATGGTTTATAGGTCCCTATGCAGGTTTTAATCCAGCAAAGTTTGCTTATTTTGATTAAAGACTGTCAGAGCAAGACCCACCCTTAGGGTATAGACCCTTTAGACTTGCTCCATACAGGTAGCAGTAAGTACAAACCTAGTGGCTCAACACTGACAAAAACATTGTTTACGTTGCAGAAATTAATGCTAAGGGAGTCATCCTCAAGGCTTTTGAACAGTATCGACTCAAAACCTGTATTGACTTCAAACCTTGGGAAGGAGAGGAGAATTATATATCTGTGTTCAAAGGAAGTGGGTAAGAGGAATAATGTAAAATAATTCTCATCTTTTTTTGGCTGCGGACTGTATTCATGACCAGCATTCACTCTAAAACTCATCTATCTGATTGTAATTCTCTATTTTTTTGGTGGCCATTTCCAGTCTTTTTTGTTTAACTAGAAAACATAGTATCTTCCAAAACAAGTATTTCGTAGTAGTACTTAACAATTTCTCACTGATACTTCTGTCTAAGTATAATAAGTAATCAAATCCCTGAAGAGGTGAAGATCTGAAACAAGCCCATTACTTTCTTGACTGATCTTTAGCTATATGGAATATCACTTTCATGTGATCATAGGAAGTATACCTTAGGTTTTAGGGAAAAAAAATCCCATTGGAAATGTGGTAGGTTTGACTGTGCGACAGTGCATTTGTTTCCCTGTAACAAACTGAACTGCACTTGAACAACATCACATTTGCATTCAGGTATTTTTTTGCCTAGCACTGAGATGTTACACAAAGGTTTCAGTTTATTTATCTGTTTTGATCAATAGTTATGCTATTTCACCTTAGGTTTTGCAAAATGATATTCTAGTAAAAAATCAAAATTGCACCAGCTGCTTCCTTTTCTAATGCAGTCTTCATCAAAACAGTGTAACAGAAATAATATCTTCTGCACTCCATGCTGGACTATTTCTCTCTTGTTAGAAAAGGAGACCAGGGAAATCTTGATAGCATGATGAGGAAATTTACTTTCAGAAAATCATTTCCTGATACGAGAAAATGCATTCAGAAATGGGAAAAGATTTTCTGATAGTAGAAATGTTTCCTATTCCCTTTGGCTTGTTCTGAGATATAAATATCAGATAATTTTTTCAAAAGTTCTTCATTCTCTGACTCTCTATTTTCTACTCTTTATGCTGTGCACATGACATTGAAACTCAGCCCTAAAAGATGTATGAGTGGAGACATAGAAAGTAACGCATTTTCCCAGTTTCTGTGAACCAAATGGAAAACTCATTTGGTCACTTTGTCACATGAAGTTATACATCAAATTTACAAATAATTGTACCTGAAAAGAAGAACCACAGTGTTTAGCCTTAGACAATTAAAAAGCTTCTGCTTAATGGTTCATTTATTAGCTTATATATTTTCTACTGGAAATAGATGAATCGTGGTGAATGAGAAGACAAGTCAGTCTAGTTGGGTAACATATCTTGCCTTTACTGCCTAGTGTGATGCTTCCTCTGAAATGCTTTTGTTATCTCGGTTGACACAGCGCTAATACTGTCAGCGGTCAACACACTTCTTAAAAGCCTGGAGATAAACTGCAGACTCCTGACCGGTTTCAGTGAGCTAGCTTTGGGCTGTACAAAGAAATTGTCAGAACCAGCCCTGCATTAACTGCCTTTCATTTTACTCCATTCCTATGATCTGATATAATGGGTCAAGGTGAAAAATGCATAAAGCAACCCATTTCCACTCTGCTGTTTCTAGGTTTCTCCTTATTAGCTAGAACTCCTATAGCTGCAGGAGAACTCAGGCCAGAAGGTACAGTGCACACAGAAGCACAAAGTTCCTGGCAATCCCAACCAGATTCATAACATTTTATTGTGCCAACAAAAAATAGAATCATCTTTGCCTTTCTGATCTGGTTTGCACCTGTGAAACATACAGATGTATGAGGGAGCTTTCTTTCAAAAAATGAAAAGTCTTCTGACTAGTAGGCCAGATCTGTCTGGATTATCTTTTTGAACTCATAGTCACAGAGGAAATCAGCTGTCAATTTGTTGGCTGCCCTGTATAAAAACAAGCTTGTAGTCTCTGATGTATGCACACAATGCCATCAGCCCCCAAAGAAAGAGCCCTCTCCCTGTCCACATTGTTTTTCTAACACCTGCCTGAGCTTGGCTACCACCTCTACTACATTCACAGATATATACATCGCTAAGCAAGTAGCAATTAATTCAGGTCTGTGCACTTGCAGCAGAGGTTAGACTGAAGATCTGTTTAAAGACCTTTTCTTTCCTCCAATCCTTGCAGTAAGCAAAATGCATGAGAAATGTTTGTGAATGACAGAATTGCAAGAGCATCAGAAGTGGCACATACCTGTGAGACTTATCTAGCAGTCTGGAAAGGGCCATTGCTACTCTTCTCATGAAGGACAGGGCTCATTCACCAGGAAACGACTGCATGGTGTAGTAGAGTCAAATGATTAGCAGACCAGAGAGGATCAACCCTCTATCTTATATTTCCAGCTGGGAAATCAAGTTTTCATGGAGCTCTCCTAGGTCACTTCAGCTCTTTGTCACTGTGGTGATCTGTGATACTTTAGATAGTCATTTGCTAGCAAAATATTAGTATAAAAATGAGCCTGAAAAAACTGCTGGCTCTTAAAGAACAGCATTTCTAGATGGTATTACTGCTGCTGATGGCATGTCTCTTTATGGCCTGCCTTCCAAAAAGCAGATTGGTGAAATTAGTGAGAACAAATACTTCCCCGCTCCTCTAACCTCTGATGGAGCAACTACCAGAGCAGAAAGCATTGAGTTCGTGGAGACAGACTCTAACACATGTGGAGAAGCTGGGACTTTTTTCTATTTTCCCCCTCCCTAAGGAAAGACATCATTAACATGGGGTGGCTCCAGGTGTCCTTTGTTCCACTCACGTGGCTTTATTCTCAGCACTGAGTGACACAGAGTGCGCCTTTACTCTCTCTGTGGTTGCAGAATGATGGTGTTGTAGGCAACTGGCAGAACGGAAGCAAGAGGAAGCTGCATCCACTGGTATTTGAATGCTGATTTTACCAAGTGTCCAGGATACACTTGTAGCCTGCTGTGCTCTACACAGCAGCCATAAAGCCAGAGGCATCTGCTGTGGTATGAAGTATATCCAGAACTATAATGGACTTCCTAGACTTTTGTACAACCAGAAAAAGCTGCATAATCAATGTGAGGCCTTGCTCAAGGGAAACCAGTGAAATTATGGAAGCCTTATGTACTCCCTCCCAGGCCCCATGCTGTGATTTTAATGAGTAATCAATAGCTAAGGCTTGTGGTGCTTTTTAGAAAGAGAAATCCTGTGGAATATGCTTCACTAATAAGTTGCAGGGTCCTACCGTGCCTGGTGTGCTTGCTTTTTACATTTCTGGGGTGATGGAACTGCAAATCCTATGGAGTATTTTGTGCCTGATTAATTTTATGGACTTCATTGGGTAAGTGTTGATTTATTTGCTGTGTAAAATATCAATTTAAATGTGCTTGCTAGTTTGTGGACATGGGGTGCCATTTTATTGGATTGTGCAGATAGCTAACAGAATTTTTTTATTCTTTAATAAAAACTTCCAGTACAGCTGCAGTTTGGCACTGCCTTGTGAGTGTGTGTCAGCAGCAACTGCCCTAGAACTACCTCTTACAAGTAGCTGGAAAGTGAAGAGATAAAGAAAGTCCTCGCAGACCCACCAGCCTTTCACAGAATACGAACGGTCCCCAGGGGTGGACCTGACTTAGCAGTGACAACCTGTCACCAAAGCAAAAGACCAAAACAGTTTGGAGAGGCAGCTGTGATGGTGGAGGCGAGAAGTGGCATGGCCATGGTTTGTCTGGCACTAAGGCAGGTCCAGAGTGTGCCCACAGACTGTTACGGTGATCTAGCCAAGGAGCAGCAACTTGTTAGTTGGCAGTAAATCTTATGTCTTAAAACATGTGCCCGTAATCTTTGATGTTTGTCCTCATTGCATTTTTTCAGTCATAAATAGCTTAGCTTTTTCTTCTGCTAAAGAAAACCCATTAAAAATAGCCCATTCAGAGTGGGAGAGCTGCTTACTCATCGAAGCAGGGTTTCATATGGGAGAAAAGGATCCAATAATGAACAGATCAATGAAAAAACACTCATAGCATGATGTAACTCTAGCGCTCAAAAAAAGGCCTACTGAACAGACTCATTCTGGATTTCTCATGGCATGGGGGTGGCATGTACTTCACAGATTTGTCTTCCAATCTTATTTCCATATTAGTTGCTGGTCCTCAGTGGGAAACCGGCAGCAGGGCTTGCAGCAGCTCTCGATCGGAGCCAACTGTGACAGGATTGCAACAATTGAGCACGAATTCCTTCACGCGCTGGGCTTCTGGCACGAGCAGTCACGGTCTGATCGGGATGACTACGTGTCCATCATCTGGGACAGGATTCAGACCGGTCAGTCACTCACCTGATTTCTCACTGAGGCTCTGGTATGATGTGCTTTGGGTAGTTAACATCTCTTTCAGACATCCTGCCATAGCCCAAAGATTCCCTCACCTTGAATTAATTTCAGGGCCACCATATCAATAAATAAAACGTCAAGTGGCATCTGTTTCAGATGGATGGCCTTATTTGTTGTTGCTGTCATTATTACTCATGTCACAGCAGTTCCCAGAGGCCTAACTGGAGATCTGACTCCTGTTGTGCTAAGTGCTGTGCAGTTCCGCAGCAGAAGAGAGTAATTTGGTTTGTTTTAATGAATACACTAGTCACCAATTACTATGGGAGCCTGTAAAAGTAATTAAAAATAACCCTGCCCTACAAAACCCAGTATAACCAAAACCAGCAGAAAATCTAAACTGAAGGGACCGGCCTTTCTCCTGAGAGAGGGCTCACAGGCCAGAGATACCTCTTTTGGGGTCCCCATCACACAAACCATTATTGTAGCAACGTGGCTTACAAGTGCAAGTGCTGGCATATTTTTCACAAGCCTGACTGTGGCATAAGGTTCCTCATGGTTGGGGCTGATGTCTGCTTCTTCAGCATAGTGTAATCCCCCATGGCACCTAGACAGTTTGAAAAGAAGGCTGGGTGCCCAGACACAATACTGGCCTGGAACAGGCACGCACTGAGCACCAGACAGTGATTAAATCTTAACGTGTTCATATTTAGTTGTGATCAATAGCCAGGTTCATGCACAAGTATATATTGCATAAAATGTCTTAGAGTCTGTTATTTGATTTCCATTATACTTTGCTGATTTCTTAATAACAAGTTATGCTATTGTTAGCCACTTGAAACTGCTGCAGCTTTTTTACACTGACCAGACTATAGTTCATGTATTTTGGCTAATTATCATTTAAAACATTTATAACTTCAACTTCCTTTAGATTTAATAATGCCTTTTCACCCATTCTCCAGAAAATATCTATAAAATTACATTTTGAAAGTTTACTTGATTCCAGTTCTTAGAAACGACCAGCAATTAAACATTGGAGAATATGGATAAGAAATAAAGAGGCATTCCTGCAGGTGCATAACTTGAGCTCAGCAATGGTATGTCCCCTTTGGAGTATCACAAGCCCATTGCAGTTTATGAGTAGATTCATGATAAAAAGATTTCTGATAGGAAAAAGTCTTCCTTCATGCAGCAGAAGTCACCATGTTACATTCTGGTGGCTGAAAGAGGAAGCTAAATAAATTTAGGCTAGGAATAAAATACTTTTATAGAATAGGTACACTGAAATGGTTACCAAAAAATACTTAAGATTCTAAAGGATTCTCTTTTACTTTAAGCCTGTATCTCAAAACTTGGTCGTCTTTGGCAGTAAACAATCTTTTATTTTTCCTTCTTAGGTAGAGAACATAATTTCAATAAATACGATGATAAAACATCAGACTCTCTGAATGTTCCCTATGACTATACATCTGTGATGCACTACAGCAAAACTGCTTTCAGGAATGGAACTGAACCAACCATCGTAACAAACATACCATACTTCATGGATGTAATAGGGCAGCGGATGGATTTCAGTGATTATGATCTACAGAAACTGAATCAGCTGTACAATTGCTGTAAGTTTCTCGATTTATTTTAAATTCTTATCTTATCATCCAGTCACAAGTAAAAAAAAATGAATGTGAATATATTTGGAGAAATGAATTGTGTGAGAAACACCAGAAATAATGGTACAGCTAGAAATAACATAGCCCTCCTGCAGGAACACTGCTGTGTAGTAGAGTTTTCTGTGCAATTTTATTTGACCTTTAGTTAAAAATCAGCTTTGCTCAGTAGATGATTTTTGTTCATCCCTTGGGTGGCTGTTTAAAATGTGTGCTTCTGCACAGAGCTTTTTGTTTCTTCCCTCCCATTATTCCACAGCTGCTGCTCTACAGAAATGAGTGTCTTTGCTGTGGCTCTCATACCTGCTCTGCACTCACAGTCTGTCAGGCAGAGCTTGTTCATGCAAACAGGTTATGGATGCCATTATGAAGAAAATGTGAGCCTTTAAAATTTTTGGTTTTAGTTTAAAACTCTGCCTATTAGCAAAGTGATCAAAATGGTTGCTTTGCTTACATGGAATTTATTCTAGAAACTTGAGTGAAAATAGTACACTGGGGAATGTAATTATGTAATTGCGACTATTGAATGTGTCCTGGCACTCAGATGATACTTTTACTTCACTGCCTCAGTATACCAAGTAGAGCATAAGATCTTACATTTTAAACCTCATTCTACATATACTTTAAATAATAATCAAACCCGTTTATTGAAACAGTGTCTTTTTATGAGCATATGATTCTGATCAAGATACTTATCTTCACGTGGGTCTAAAATGAACGCACATGCAGCCTTAGCTTCCAGCATTTGACTCACAGTCAATTAGCTCTTACGTAAGAGCTTAAAGCTAAGGATGTCTTTAACGGCAGACAGGGTCCTTGTTACTCTCCATTAATCTTACATACTTTCCATCATTCTCGTGCAGTATATAAATACTTCTTGACTTTTTAACTTTATTCTTACCCAACGGTCACGTTCACCCAGCATAAGCTCAATTCATGCTGAAATAAGTGACAAAACTCCCACTACTTTCAGGGCAATCAGAATTTCCCCTACTCCTTCCTTTGTCTCTTGGCATAGTATGGGATGTATGATATTTGCAGAGCCTTAAGTCGTCTTCAGATGATTCCCTGTCTGCCCAAGTGGCTCCTGTGCCAGGGAGAACAGGTGCTTCACAGGTCCCAGCCCTCATACGCTCAGCTGCTGATTGATCCTTTCAGGTTAGAGGAAAGACCAAGAATGTCAAGCATGCTTTGGGTTGCAGATGTCCTCACAGATGTATCAGAAGATTGCTTTTATTGCTGAGCAGGACTTAAGGAAGGCTTTAACCTGAACTCCCGCTGAAAATCTGTGGGCTTCAGAATTGACGATTAAAATGGGAAACTTAGTTCTTAAATTGAAAAAAAATCCCCAAACCAAAACAAGCAACTAACAGCATAAGAACTTCTGACTGCTACTTTAGTTCTGCTCTGGTTTCTTCTTCAGGGCTGTCTTCCAGGCCATATAATAAAGGTGCATTTCAGTATATTTTCCCTTTCTGGCATATTACCTAATATAACTGACCATGAATTTCCTCATCCACTGAAAGTTAGGATTCAGCAGTCATGCTCCACATGCTGTCATCCACTAGCCTTTCACTAAACAGTGAGAAAGTAACTGGCATTTGGTGCAGATGGAGTTTAAAACCCAACTCCTGTCTCATTAATTAATCTAAGAAATAGACTGTATGCAATTGGGTCTTGCTTTTCTCTCTTTTTGTCTTTTGGTTCTACATGCCAGCACTTTTTAATTCGATGGGCTACAGCTCTCCTAATTGGGCAAACTTATTTCGAGTTTTGTTTTATGCTTTTATTTCAAAGAATTCTTTCATCTAATTACCCTTTTTTTCTTACTTTCTTGCTAACATCCTATCTATCTGGCTTTTTTACTTTATTTTTTCTCCAACTGTCAATATAACGATTGCTGTGAAAATCTTTTCTTGTTTTTCACAGCACCATACAAATACCATAAAAATATCAATTATACAACACTTCCCTGAGCTAGTCTCAGTGAAGCATTTAGCACACTACTGAGGTTGGTTTTAGTGATACTCAAGGTTCTTTTTATTGGTGCAATGAAACCTTTAAAACTGTCACAATATTTTATACATAGGTTGAGAAGCAATAATCACAAAGCATTTTATTAACAGTTGTTTTCAAATCGTGGCTGGTGTCACAGAGAGCTTAGATGTAGTACAATAGGAAACAAATCTAAGAATAGGCATGAACCTGGATTTATTACTTCTTTTGCTTACTTTTGACTTGTTAATATGAAAACCAGATCTTCAGAGTTTGTATGAGGTGAGATAACTACCGGTTTAAAATGTATCTTTGCCAAATGTGTTTTCAGTTCTGCGTTTTGAAAATCAAGCAGAATGTGCAAATACTCGCTGCAGTCAAATAGCTGCTGCTATACTGTATTTCAAAGTTAGTACTCCAGTAGATGATCTGGTGAAACTTTTTCAAAAGCTCTGACTGTATGGGAACCAGCCTAAAGAAAGCAGAGGAATGAATGGGAAATTCTCAGACCTTTTGGGTGTGTGTAGGTTGGTAGGTCAGGGCTGGTATCAGTGTTCCTTTTGTAAATAAAATGTAATAGAGCCATAGAATGGCTTGTGTTGGAAGGGACCATAAAGATCATTTGGTTCTAATTCCTCCCTGCCAGGGGCAGGGCTGCCACCCACCAGCTCAGCTGCCCAGGGCACCACCCAACCTGGTCTTGAGAACTTCCAGGGATGGGGCATCCACAGCTTCTCTGGGCAGCCTGTACCAGTGCCTCATCACCCTATGAGTATAGAATTTCTTTCCAACATCTAACTTAAATCTCCTCTCTTTTAGTTTAAAGCCATTCCCCCTTGTCCTGTCACTATCAGATCATGTAAAATTTTGGTCTTCCTCCTGCTTGTAAGCTCCCTTCAAGTACCAGATGGCTGCAATGATGTTTTCCCAGAGCCTTTTCTTCTCCAGACTAAACAAACCCAACTCCCCCCAGCCTATCTTCACAGGAGAAGTACTCCAGCCCTCTGATCATCTTTGTAGCCTCTGGACCCACTCCAATCATTTTGCCTCTTTCTTGTGCTGGAGGCCTCCCTCCTTATGCTTGTTAAGTGCACAGAGTGGTCCTGATGACGTCTCATTAATGTCAGTGTTAATTTCCAAATACTTTGAGTTCTTGAATGTTATAGATATAAACATTGTTGGTATTTGAAGTCGTTGATTATTTTGTGTTTGCATTTCTTAGTCTCTCTGCTCTTGACTTTGAATATTTTTATTAAATGTGTGCTGTGAAACAGAGATTCTGAACTTTTTCTTTTTTTAATATTGTAGCCTCCTCCCTAAGCTTCATGGACACATGCAGTTTTGAACTTGAAAATATTTGTGGCATGATTCAAAGTTCAGATGATAACAGTGATTGGCAGCATTTATCTCACGTTCCTACTGGGCCAAATACTGATCACACTAACATGGGAGAATGTGAAGGTATGAGAAAACATTCTCCTTATCTGTTTGGGAAGTATTTTCTGCAAAGGCAAGCCAATTGACTTTGGTCTTGGCCTTGTTCTATGTTTATTTGTTGACAAACTACAGTTAGTTAACTTTTGAACTAAGCAATATAAAACTGCGTACTTGTGAAAACCATGTGACACATTCTGTTTTCTGCTTATTTGAGGAGATTGAATGTTCTTACCTCTTTTGATCTTCTCTAGTCTTAATGCCACATCCTCACAAGAGAATTATGTAAAATGTTCTAAACTACATATCAGAAATATCAGGCACATTGGAGATAATGCTGATTTTCTGAATAATTGCACAGTAAGACTTTAGAAAAGACTGGCTTTTAGAAATTACATATGTTATCAGAGTTCAGCTGATTTGTTGAGAATCATAGAACCACAAAGTACCCTGAGTTGGAAGGGACCCACAAGGATCACCGAATCCAACTCCTGGCTCCATACAGGACCACCCAAATTCAAACCCTACGTCTAAAAGCATTGTCCAAATGCTCCTTGAACTGCAGCAGCTTGGGGCTGTGCCCACTGCCCTGGGCAGTCTGTTCCATGCGCACCATCCTCTGGTGCAGAACCTTTTCCTAACACCTAACCTGCCCCTCCCCTGACACAGCTCCATGCTGTTCCCTTGGGCCCTGTCATTGTCGTTAGTGAGCAGAAATCAGCACTGCCTCTCCACTCCCCTCATGAGGAGCTGCAGGCCGCCATGAGGCTTCCCCTCAGGAAACCAGTCCTCTGAAGAGAATGTCAACTGTGAATTACCAGCACTGTATAAACAGTTACAAGAGAGCACCTATTGAGTATAAATTGCTAGAGACAACCAAAGGAGGAAAAAAATGTCAAAGGAGAACAGCAATTCTGGCTCTGAAGAATGCAGACAGGTAACAGCCCTCAATCTGAAGTTTTGTACAGGATCTGGCTTACTGTGACCCTAACTTGACTAAATCTTCTAGCATTGTTACAATATGATGTTAAGAATGTAAGTGCATCAGGACAATTTTGTTTTAACTCTACCACTCATTTCTCATTTACTTTTGACAGATTCTGGCTATTTCATGCATTTCAACACCAGTGCTGTAGTAGGAGGAAGCACAGCTATCCTGGAGAGCAGAATTCTGTATCCCAAAAGAGGCTTTCAGTGCTTGCAATTCTATTTCTATAACAGTGGAAGTGAAAGCGACCAGCTCTATGTCTGGGTCAGGGAGTATTCTGATGCCCATCCAAATGGTACTTTGAGACTAATTGAAGAGATAAAAGGTATGGAATAAAACTGCATTTTGGTTTAATCTCTACTCAGTATCCTTTTCAATGTACTGAGGGAAAATATTGTAGCAAAGTGACTCATCTCCTAGTTTTATTCTTTAGCTTCTTTAACTAAATAATTGAATCTCTGCTGGTAATACTATACTTGATGAATCCTCAGTCAGCCATTTTCCTATAATATAATAAATTACAACAAATTGCAAACTCTAGCACTATCAAGATAGTTCTCTTACCAAAATAGGTGAAATTCCATGAACAGTCATTTTAAGTGTTCTAGAATTGCTGGTATGAACAGCAACAGATGAAGTTGGTCACAAGAATAAATTATAATAAATAAGAAAGAAGTAATAAAGAAATGGAAAATAAGTGCCCTGGAATACCCAAAATTTCAGTTTGAAAAAAAAGAAGACAAACAAAATTCAACTTAATTTTTAAGTCAAGTTTGGAGTGGCTGAACTGAAATGTACAGGCAGCAGATCACAATTTGTATTGTACTTTGAAGAAAATTAGGTTCCTATGCTTTTGGGAGCCTATGGAGCCTACAAAATGAGCAGTGGAGGTCTGTTGATGGACAAGAGCTCCTTAAACTAGAATTGCTAGAGTCACCTTAAGATTAAACTATATTCTCAAATATTTAACCATTAGCTGATCTCCATTACAGCTACAACTAATTCACTCCATTGGTTACGTAAGGGTCTGAGAAAGTTCTTTTGCACAGTAGATAGCAAGTCTGCTTCTTTTGCCTCTTTTTGTTCCTTAAGGCTCAACTGCTACTCACACCAGTTATCCTTTTCTTTTTTTCACTCATTTCTTCACCTTGATACTTTCATCATCCCTGTGTGCCATCAAGGAATCCTCAATATAAATGTCAAGGATGCTAAGGAAGGTGTAGATTTCAGATTAGTCAGAGATTAATTTCTCCACAGATCAGCCTTCTTCACAAATATTCTTTCATGTATATTAGGCCCCATCTCCCATTCCCTTTCTCTTAAATCCATTAATTTCCTTTAAATCTCTGATCTGCTGTATGTGTCCAAGTGAGCACACTACTTTGACAAACAGGATCTGATAACACTTTCAAGAATGGTTTAAGATAATTTTTTCCTAAACTTTCTCACTTCTCTCTTGTGAGAAGTTACCCTCACCAACACAGGGTCAACAGAGAGGAGGAAGCCCACAGCCCTTTCCATCCATGATTGGCATTACCTGTGGATTCACACCATGAGCACTACAATGCTTGAGAGCTGGAGGAACAAACCCCAGTCCATTTCTGCTGGTCTGTAGCAGCCATGGCTGCCTTCAGCCAGGAGCAGGAGAGGCAGTGGGAGCAGGACATTTTATACCACAGTAACTGATCTGCTCGTTGAACTTGAGTCAGGAGTGCCAATTTTGTGTATTATGTTTGCAGTTCAAATAGACATTAGTTAATGCAGAAGTCAATTTAATAGAAGATAGTGGGGTGCTCTTGTTTTTGTTTCTGAATTCATTTTTCCCCTCTCAGTTATAAGAATAATGAAAAACAGCAAGAAATTAAGATTCCTACCTGAAATCCATTGTGTTGTATTTAGAACAGTTAGGAAAGTGGAGCATGAATTCTGTACTTGGGATTGTAGTCCAGAAATATAGCTGAAAGTCTGGCCTTCCATTCAGGGGAACGTAAGCCAGACAGTTAAATTGTTTTGCTGCACGTACTGTTAACAAAGGATGTCCTACTTTCACTTGCCTTAAAAGGCCTTTGTGCAGAAGTCTTCATTTTTGTGCAAACTGCTCTTGGAGTCAAGTGGGATTTACTAGTGCAGGCACTTCTAGAAGCAGCATCAGACTTGCACTGGGATTTTGTCACATGTAGTAGATCTTGCAAATCTCTGGCTGTAATTTGAATTTAGTATCAATCATTTGATGGGTGAATAGTGCTTCTGTGGAGGCAAACTTCCTGCAAGCCATGCAAAGCTTGCAGTGCTAGGGTCCCAGAATCCTCTGCATCTTTTTTTTTCTTTTTTTTCTCTTTGAGGTATGTTGTTATGCAGTTATAGATACTTGGTGCTGATTTTTTTTTTTTAATACCACAGGTGACAGCCATCTTTGTGCATTTAATTATCACAACATTTGGATGATTTTAATGCAGCGTTCTTTGAAATATAAAAGCAAAAGCAGTCTTAGAAACATTAACACTGTTTTCATTCTAATAAAAGAGCTTCTATATGTATTAAATCTGTTGAAAAATTAAACTGAAAAAATATGATCATGCACTGAAGAAGTAATGTCTACAAGAGAAATGTTCCATCACTTCAGTGCCGGTGGAGCTGAGAAATTCTTTCATAGCATTGGAATAGGCTCTGTGGATGTGTACAATGTTTGACTGTACTGCTTACTTAGAAATCCCTATCAATGTTTTCCAGGTTTGCCTGTGAATTACTGGCAACTCCATCATGTTTCCTTGAATGTCACGAGTAAATTCCGGGTTGTGTTTCAAGGTGTGAGAGGAACTGGCTTATCAAATGGAGGTCTGTCTATTGACGACATCAACTTGTCTGAAACACAATGTCCTCACCATGTCTGGCACATCAGAAACTTCACGGATCTCCTCAACACAAGTCCTGCAGGGACAGCAGGAAAAATATACAGTCCACCTTTTTACTCTAGTAAAGGATACGCTTTTCAGGTTGGCTTGTATGTAAATGGTACCACAGATAACCCATTTAATTTAGCAATATACTTGCACTTGATTTCTGGAGCAAACGATGATCAGTTGCAGTGGCCCTGTGCATGGCAGCAAGTTACCGTGATTCTCCTTGACCAGCATCCTGATATTCGTCAACGAATGTCAAACCAAAGAAGTGTAACAACAGACCCTCTGGAATTATCAGGTTAGTTAAAACCAGACGTACCATCCAGTGTGCTTAAAAACAAACAAAAGCAAACAGAAGATAAAGAGTCAAATTTTCTCATTGTGTAAATTAGTGCAGCTTTTTTTAACTTCTAGAATGGGTGATTTCCTTGCAGCAGCACTATCCTCAGACAAGAAAGATTTGAACATATAAGTAAGTTAAACTGGAACCTTTGATTTCAAAGTTGATTTGCATGAGAAACAGGTGGATCATCCATGCCTGGCATTTCTTTCACAGGATTGTGAAGATGCATTTATATCTGCTTTAATGAGAATGCAAGTCTTCCAGAAGGCTTGAAATGAAAAATACTAAATTAAAAATACACACAGTTGATACCAGCTGAAAGTGCAGCTATAAAATATATAGCCTCCTTTGTAAAACGAACAGTGGTGTCAGCGCAAAACACCAGATGAACAAAGTACTGACTCATGTTACATAATCTGTACTTGTTCAAGGTGTGACAAGATAAGGAACAATTGTCCACAGTACCTTTGAAAGGAGGCAGTTCAGGTAAAGGTGTAACTCTGAGAAATGATAGGAATCTCTGTAAAAAACATTGAAGTAAAATCCCATATTCACCATTTGATAAAGATTGAATTTAAGTTAAAATTACTTTCTGCATCAGTGTAAGGATTTTGCCAAAAGAAACCACCTCCACTAACTGAATTATTTTGTGGGCATGCAGACTATAATATTAATGCAGGAATGAAGGCACTAAAATGCCTATTTCTTGATATATTAAAAAACAACAACATGATTTACATAGGTTACTCCAAAAGTAATGCCTCCCATTTATTTCCATGGAAACTACAACAGATACAAAGAACACAGTAACACTATTAGACAGAGCAAATTCTCAGCTACAAAACACTATTTTTCAACATAGTCGTCACCATTAGCCGTGCGTTTTGGCCAGCAATGAAGAGGAGCCTGCATGCCATGCTCATAAAAATTTGATCCAGTAGAGGTGACCCACTGTTTCACAGCTGCTACGATGACATAGATGCTAGGAAAATGTTGTGCATGCAGTCCATCTTTCATGAGCCTGAACAGATGAAGTCAGAAGGCACCAAATCTGAAATACAGGGTTGATGTGTTAGGACGGTTCAGCCAAGATTGGCAATGTGCTGCATGATCTTCAAACAGGTACGGGGCCTGGCATTATCACGTTGCAAGAGAAAATATATCTTTTTCTCTGGCCTGACTCTGGAAGTTTGAGCCTTCAGCTTAGTCAGCGTCGTGATGTAGCCATCAGAGCTTGTGGTTTGTCCAGGTTACAGGAAATCCAGGACTGCCCCTTTCCTATCCCAAAAGACAGTGCACATCACTTTACTTGCTGAGTGCTGCATCTTGAACTCTTTTTTTAATGGGGAATTCACATGTCACTGCCACTCCATGGACTGCCATATTGATTCTGGCTTGTAGTGGTGACACCACATTTCTTTACCGGTAATTATGCAATCCAGGCAACTGTCACCTTCAGCCTCGTATTGGTTGAATAGGTCTTGACAAACATGCACATGATGTTCTTCTGTTCCTTGTGAGCATCTGTGGGACCTACTTGGTGCAACCTTTGCAGTATTCCAACATTGCCACCATTGTTTCCAACACACTGAAGCTGCCATTCAGCTCTGTACACAGTTCCCTGGTCATAATCTGCTGATTCATGTGGATGAGCTGTTGGAGATGCTCTTCATTTTGTGGTGTGACAGTTATGCATGGCCATCTGGAACATAGATTGTCAGCATGTCACTGTCGACACTGCTGAAACGTAACTTACCTCAACTGTGCTCACTTCCATTGTTTGGTCTCCATAAACATTCATGAAGCAACAATGAATGTCAATGGATGCACTTTTTATCTGCATGGAGGAATTCAGTTCCACATCTTTGCTTCATACACACTTCCACATCAGACACCATTCTGTCAGACTGCCCCTCTGCTGCCATCCGTCACACGGCAACAAAATGGAATATTGGCAGGAGGGCTCACAATGGCTCTACTGCCATACCACCAGTGCCTGCCTCTGGTGTCATGGGCCAACACAATAAAACAGGAGGTGTTACTTTCGGAGCAGCCCTCATACATTCATTTTTTTAATGACAGTTTCTACATGAAAAAAAATGTGGGTCATCTAGAAAGACCACCTCTGTATATGAAGGATGATTATGCCGGTTTCTGCATAGATGGTTGACATTTACCCTGTGCTTTCTGCTGTTATGGCCACAGCACTCGACTTGTTTCCTTCTCTGATGCTGTGAACTTGCAGTCTATTTGTGCTCTGCCTCTTCTCCCTTGTTCATGTATTGTCTGTAGCCCCAGATTCTCAAGGTAAGCCTTGTAACTCTTAACCTTTCTCTGACCAGCCGAGGTGTTGGAACAAGCAGTTTCTTCTCCCAGTCACATATTTCAATATATAGTCAGGCTCAGCTCTGAGATTCAGGAGGGGGTTTGATAGAGGGGAGATCAGCAACCTGTGACTAATTGGGTTGTTCAGGTACCCTCTGTCCTCCATCCATATCAAGCAGAGGCACAGTACCTCAGGCCAACCCACATAGATCTTCTTTGTCTTGTGTGTCTCATTAGTGTGGAATCTCAGACAAAAAAAATCTATTTTAGGCAGGTTCAGCACTGTTTCTGCTCCTTGAGTTTCAGGTAATTTATTCCTATCTCCATTATATCCACGAACAGAAACAGGCAAGGCTGGTCACAATCTGTCTTGATTGTTGAGAGAGAGCTTAGTACTACTTTGCAGCAAAGATTAGCTGAGAATGAAGGGGTCCTATTGAGAAAAAAATCTAGAGTAGTCCCACACTCACATTCAGTTCATTTTTTTCAGATTCCTCATCAAATTATTTTTGGGATAGGCCAGATAAAGTGGGATCAGCAGCTTCTTTCCCCAATGGAACTACATTCATGAGAGGTCCAGGACGTGGAACAAATGCATTCTTAACTCATCAGAGACTTAGAAGCCGCAACTTTATTAAAGAAGGTGGTGGTTATATTCTTGTAACAATGGAAGGTATGTAAACATTGATGGTAGCTGACATTCTTTATAGTAGAGAAAAGTACATAGTGTCACTTAGTAAGTCACCAGTACTGTAGATATAAATATACATTATGTACTTTACATTATGAGCAATTTTGGTACTATTCATATATCTAAAGTCAAATCATGTATTTAAATAAGTGTGTGGGTAGATACATCCTTTTTTTAATCCATTATCTCATAGGTAGGTTAAAATTTAAGTGTGTAAAATGATGCAAATTATTTTGAATAGAGTACTTTGAATAAAATTGTCTGTTTAAAAACTTTCTTGAATTACAAAGACCTTTCCAAAATACATAATGTTCCTGAAAGGTAAAAGAAAACACTATCCATTATACCAGAGGAATGTAATGCAGTTCACAGATTCTCTGATCTTTACTATTAGAACTTAGCATTAGAATAAGATAAAAAAAAAAAAGAGAAAGTAAAAGCCTCGTTTCTTGTGTTTTTCTCATGCAGATATATCACATCTAGTATCAGCTCAGCCAAGTGTTTCACCCACTGGTCTAACGAATACTTCCACTGACAGTACCATCAGACCTACCTCTATTGCCACCACCACGACCACCAGACCCATTGCCACCACCAGGCCCACCACCACCACCAAGTCCACTGCCACCACCAGACCCATCACCACCACCAAGCCCACCACCACCACCAGGCCCACAGATAGACCTACTGCTACCAAAACACCCATCCCAACACCCCTTGTCACCCTGACTGAAAAGCCGGATACGCCAGAGTCCTGTCCAGACAACCCTTGTGAAAATGATGGTGTCTGCATTATTGTAGATAGAAAAGCAGTGTGCAGGTAACTGTATTTATTCACTCTCAAATGCGGTTTTAGTTTTAGTGATGAAAGCTTCTAGTAGAATGTCTTTGTTTCTAACGAAAGGAAGAGGCTATAACTAATTAAGGCAAATATTTCCAGCCACTTACTGCAAGTGACATATGACCAGTTGGAGCAACAAAGTTCCTACACTTAGCATTGAACACTTCGGAGTACTCTGACCTACCTGTAAATTATATATAAAATTTACTTCTTATTTTCAGTAATATATTAGCCCAGTGTTATAAAATGGGCTGTGCATCTCCATAGATGTCTCTATAGCAAAATAGTTAAATATAGATGTAGTTGAAACAAAATAGCATCGATATCAGAAGAAAATAGGTTCAGAGTTCCCAGGCAGCTTAAGTAGGATAACTTTGTTTTAAAATTTTATATGGAAGTGCGGTGTAGTGCAAATTATGACCCTGAATTAACAAAGTGTAGTCGCTTGTCTTTGAAACCAGTGATGAAGGCTGAGGACCAAAGTGGTTGTTTATCCTGCAGGAAAATGAGTAACAACTTTAATCCTCTGTGGATTCACTTATGCAGCCCACCTGGCTGATTAGCATTGTTCCAGCTCTCAAACAAACTCTGAGGCTGAAGATAGTAACAACGTGCTATGAAGCTGTGCCAAGGCAGGTAGACTGGGGGAGTGCTGAGAGGTAAATATCTAAAGGCCGAGAGCAGTGAGAGCCAGTATGACTCACTGAGTGTTCTATCTCCCCATTTAGAAACCTTTTAAAAAACAATTCTGCAAAGGGGCTTGTGCAGCACATCAGAAACAGGTCACGAATACGAGAAAATGTCAAGAAGCTGTTCCAAGAAGATGAAAAAAAAAAGAGTCACGGTGAATGTTATGCTTGATTTTGGAATTATGAAAAGGTTTATTTTCTGACATCTCTGGACTACGTGTAGCTCAAGTGCTTATGTGACCTACTTTCTATCATGGAGAAGTGTGTGACCAGCAGTCAGTTTCCGCTCTGATTTTCTATTGGAAAACCAGAGAGGATGTGATACATAACTCTATTTAAGCTTGATCACATTAAATCCCCAAACAGCCTTGCAGTGCACTGCCAATGGATTCACTTTCAGGGCCAAACATATAGTTCTGAATAAATGATTTAGACTGAAACTGTAAAAACAATAACATAAGGAATGACAAGGGTATAGAAAGATAGGTGCAGATGTAAACTCAGCAGTATTGCCCATAGACAAACTGTTCACAATAAATTGTTTGAGCTAGTAGTAATGCTGAATAAGGTGAAGGAATCAAGGCTTGGAGGTTGTGTTTAGTGCACAAACAGAAGATTTCTGGAATGATATTCTTGCCTTCTTTTGGGGGAAGGCAGAGATTGCTCACGCAAGTTCTTAAAATTTGAAAATAAACCCCTTGTGGCAATGAGAAGGTCTGTTCTGAATTTACCACACCTACTAATAGAGAATTACTGAGCATGGAAAAGGCAACATGGCATGAACGCCTTCAGCTAGGTCTGTCCTAGAATGGTTCAGGTGTGATCAGGTCAGTGATGCCTTGAGAGTCTGCGCTGTGCTCTTCACTCTGTTTATCTTGCAAGTGCAAATTGCTGCATAAGGTGAGAATTAAGATGGCAAAGAACACAAGAGGAGTCAGGAGAGTAAAGTTTCTTGGAGGGTGATAAACGTGGCTTGATGGGATAAAAGCAGCGTAAAGCTTCTGGACTAGCTCCCCACGGACTTTTTTCAACTCCTTCCTATAAAAGCTTTTTTAAACTGACTGAATGAAGATAGAAGAGTATTGTTTAAAAGCTGAGCATGTCAAAAGGCAAATTTGCATCAGGATATGAGGGCAATTAATATAATGGAAGCAAATATTACGTGATAGTGGCCCATAGGACAGGTGTCAGTTTCGTGGAGCAGAAAGTGAGTTTTCTATCAACCCAAGTGCTGTAAACAAAAAGAAAAAGGAAGCAGGCAAGTGAACTGAGTTACCCAGGGGGCTTGTGTATTTGGTAGCAAAAGAAGACCATTCTGGAGCAGCAGCTGTGGCCAAACCTGAGGCAGTCAGAAGGATCAGGCAGGAGCTCAGTTTTTCTAGCAGTGGCTCTCTTTGTATCTTACTGAGCAGGGACAACCTGAAAAACGGTGGAAAGCTGAAGAAAGGCACAGTATATCCAGATATGTAAGGAGAGTGGGCCACCCAAGGCAACTTTAAAATAGACAACCATTTTAAGATAACTTCATTATGGTTTGGGACGTAGAAATAGAGCATCAGAAATGAAATATTTTCAGTAGTCCTTCCTATACCTTTTGTTTTTAAGTGATACCACGTGTTCTTTTACTTTCTAGATGTCCAGCAGGGAATAACTGGTGGTACATGGGGGAAAAGTGCGAAAGGAAAGGCACAACCCAAGAAAATACTATAATAGCTGTTTCTTCAACCATAACAGTATTCGTTGTTATGCTTATTGTCACTATCACAACTGTGGTGTGCCTTAAAAAGAAATACAGCAAAGGAGAAGGAAAAGAAAAAATGGAGAGCCTGACTCTTGAAGAAGTAAGTATTTTGCCTTTTCGATAAAGATGATATACATATTTATTAAACGTAAGCAGTCAAATTCAGTGAAAAGTAAATTGGAGGATGTCATGTTTTTGAAGTCAGAAGACTCCAGCTTAGGAATTGAAGAGCTCTATTAAGTGCTATCAGTTTTTCAAACTCCAAAAAACCACTTCATTCAAAACTTGTTCTCCTCTTCTACACCCATGACTGAGTGGGAGATTGCAAACAAACGCTCTCATTTGCACTTTATAACTAAATCATGTCTTTCACTCTGTGGATTTGCATTTCATCTGTTACTACATTTTCTCCTAAAGATCTCCCCTTAAAACACCTGGGTATGGCAGAAAAAACAGCAATCCCAAATATCAAAACAAAAAGCAAATTAAAAGTCAGTTTCCTTCTTCAATGGCCGTTCTTTATTCAAAGAATGAAGCAGCCATGGGAGTCGAGGCTCAGGGAGAGGTAAAAGGCAGCAGCAGGTTACAAGCATTTGAATGAGGGGATTGGAAGTGAATACATAGGACGTTCAGGCCAATTCTGATGGGAACTTCCATAAAGTCTTAGGCATCCAGACTCTAAAACATCAACTTAATCTTGGAAATAGCAAGAATGGCATAGATTAGAGGGACTCACAAGGGCCAGGAGAAATTCTGTAAGCAAATTGAAAAGGAATAGCCTTCCAGAGAGCAATTTGAATGTTGTCCTAATACCCTTTGTTTGATGTCCTGTTGAAGTGCAGTACTTCCTTGCAATGCCAGATACTGTCACTGTTACTTTATGTCTTTCCAATAAGTTATGTTGGTTTATTTGAAAAAGTAATGCTTTTATATAATACATGTACTTCCTTTTCCTACACGCTTGTCTTTTAAGATGTGGGTTTCTTTTTTTTCCCTCATTTAGAATAAAACATCCTTCTGAAGATAAGGCAATCAAGCACCAAAGACATAAAATTAACGTCACTGGAAAACTATGTTATCGTTCTTTCTGATACTTTTATCTCAGCTGTCATGATAAAGGTTTGTATAGTCTGGAAAATCATCTGGATAAAATACTGTGCTAACATCAGTGAAGTTTCTGGCAGTGTTGTGTATTGGCGTGCCATGGAGAAAGGTAGAAATGTGTTGTCTGACACACCTGTCCTGTGCTTTAAGTCTACCTGAACATGAAGAAAACATGTAAAACTGCATCCTGGCTTTCAGTTGACACAGAGAAGTCTAGGTTTGCCATCTTACCATGGAGCTGCCCATCATAAAAGGGAACTGGACTCTGTAATCCAGGGGCACCCAGCCGTTCTGAGTTCTGCAGCAGTTGTCTGTCAGCAGTGTAAGAGTGTGTGAACATCTGTTTCATTAAGTCATTTGGGTTTGATCTAGTAAATATAAAATAAATAACAAGTAATGAGGAAAGTGCTAAATTAACTGTACAGACACACAAACAGAACTGAGATGATAATGGGGACCCACTGACAATTGATCATGATTAAGGAACTGCTAAGGCATAGTCCTGAAGAATGTCAACCTGAACTACAAATTGCAGTTGATAAGAAGGGGAAACACAACTGACATGAATATTTCGGGATATCTGAGGCTATTTGGGATATTGGCTATCAGAAGGGGATTGTGGGTTTATGTAAAACTTATTATGGGCCATGTAGGAGAAGGGCCAAAGGGTCCAAAGGAAAAAGAATGGTCATGATGGATCAGAGGGGAAATGAGTGTAGGAAAATGGTGCCAGCAACTGCAGAGACCGACACACAGAAGAGACAAGCCCAGAATTCTTAGGGCACCTGGGTCTAGACGTTACCATGTGAAGGGATAGGAATGTAGGAGGTCTGTGTGCCAGCAACTAGAGGGACTGGGATTGTGTGTTGAGAGGTCCCAGCAGCTGGAGGAGAGGCCATGGGGTCCAGAGCTGTAGGTCGAGGTGGCAGCAACCAGAGATCTTGGGGTGCGTGTGGGTGTGTAAGTCTAAGTGCCAGCAACTGGAGAGGCCTATGTTTTTGTTTCCTCAGTGAATTTAATCCTGTTTGTGTGTATGAATAATCTGTTAGCAAACTTCAAGCTAAACTAGCTGGCGAGTAGGAGGAAAACCACATCTAGAACGACTTCTGCTGTGAGTCAGTGGTTTAGGTTAGTGACCCCAGGGTTCAGTCACGGATATTAAGCAACCATGAGCTGCTGCCTACAATGCTCTACATCTGTGACAGTCTGTGTGGCCAGCTGCACCTGGGTCCTGTATGTGTGTGTCTTCCTACAGGCCAGACCTGCCAGCACAAAGAGCAGCATCTGCACCCCTGGGAGTGGGATGGAGAGAACACCTAGCCCTGGGACTGCTCCTGGCTGGGCACGGCAGCCACGAGGCAGGATCCTGGGTCTTCTGGGTTTGGTGGCAACTCCCCTAGCACCTTTATGGATTAGGACTACAACTGTGGTGGGGTTTCAAAAGTAGACTAGGCTTGGAGATAGAAGGGTCAGAAGAAGCAACTTTTCTTCCCGAGAGCACTTTTCAGGGAAGATGGCAGTCAGCGTGGCTGAAGATCATCACATTTGCAGAGTTTTAGAGGGGACTCCAAGAGACAGGAGTACTAGCGATGAAAATGCCAGGTCACATCACACTGAATGGTTGGTAGATGGGTATGTGAATGTACTCATATGTAAAGGTCAGCAGCTACTTTGATTCCCTGGAATGGATGTTGTTGATCATAACATTTATTGTGTAATTTACCCGAACTCTGGGCAAGAACAGTTCAAATATATATGGAGATTTGATGAGGGAACTAGTCTTCCTCTGAATGCACAATGCAAAGCAACAAATGTGTATGGTTCTGTACTGGCATTACGCATGAAGTCTTCCTCTGATTAATATTCACTGAAATGTAGTTATATTTAAAGCTTTCATAGCCAGTTTTATTAGCTTTTGTTGGAACCCAAAGATTCATGAAAACAGCCAGACAAAATTAACTAAGAATTGTCAGAGCTAACAAACACCCTGGATAGGGAGATACCCTACTATAGCTGTCTTAAAATAACTTTCTTATTTTGACATGTCTTCATCAGCAGTTTTCATGCAAATAAATCTCCAAATGTGCCTTCAACTAATATATGCACATAGATTTACATGGAGTTAAGAAGACACAAATGAGACTGTTCATAAATTCAACCCTGGCTGAAATACTTAACATTACAAACAGTAAGCATTTTATCATTTCAAACACGAAGTACGGGATTTGTGACTACAGAGGTTGTCTGTATTTTTTGAAATCCAGACTATATGAAATGCCATAAATACTACCTGGATTGTAAATGCTTTCATGCTTTCATTAGAAAAAAAAAAGCCTAATACATGGAATAATACATTACAACACATTGTCTAAGATAAAAATTCCATACAGTATACCCTGAAATGGTAAGCTTCCATAGAAAAAAACCTGTAGGCTTCTGCTTATTCATTTCAAACAGGAACCAGTGAAGAGCACACTTTAAAACTGAATTGTCGCAGTTGAAATAACAACTCACTTTGAAGCGGTATGCAGATTTCATAGAGCCAAAAAGGACTTTTGATTTTATGAATACCATTAACTGAACTAACGGTTTAATCAGACTCTGATTTTTTGTGAAAAATAAATAAGTCTGACAATACCCAAGAGGGAAGTACAGGTGCAAGAGGGAAATTTCAGTGCAGAAAAATGACTCGGGAAGTCGCGCATCAGATTCAGTATTGCACTTTATCGTATATTGCAAAAGCTATCCCACTAGCTCAAGGTCCTGAACACCAGTGTCCCTTACATAAGCCGTAGCAGAACTGACTTACACTGATGGCATTTTCCTGTGAAGAGGTGAGGTATTTAAAATGCACACATGGTTTGGGAATTAAGTGGTTCAGCTGGAGTTTTCCTTTACGAGTCAGTGCTTTACTCGCATTTGATATTTAACTGGTTGACCCTGCAATGCCTCAGTAATGGTCACCTCCTGTAAAAACAGCAAGGAGGATTTGCCAGCCCAGGTGACGAGGCCCTGTTCTGTGCTTCACCAAGACTTTTCCTACATGGTTTCTAGGACTGCACCTGTTATTTTTAACTGAACAGCTTCAGTTTGGAGACATGCATATGACTCATTTACAGATAATGTGGACATTCGCTGCATCTCAGATACCATGTTGGTTGGCTGGAGAGATGTACATGAGGTAGCAGTCCTTCACGGGAAGACTGGGTGTCTTTTTTCCCTAAAGAAATTTATTCGCAGAATTTTTAGGGTAAGCTTCTCTGTGCAAAATCAATGAGATGATGATAGGTGATAGACAGATAAATATTAATCTGGTACAAAACTCCACCAGCATAAAGTCGCCACAAAATTCTAGTTCTTTTTCCCACCCTTTTCGCACTTTTAAATGATTCATGTTTAAATTTGCACAAGGAATTGCTCTGCTTGCATCCCTGGAGTCATGCAAGGCAGGCATACTCTGCTCTCTGCTCATCAGGATTTGTGTAAAGAGGATATTCATGGGTGGAAGAAGGGCTTGAGCTGATGACACTGAAGGGCTTGAGCTGATGACGTTGACTCCCCAGGTCAACTCCCTTGCTCCTGTCCTTTATTTGAGTGTGAACCTCAGCTGATACCAAGTGATGAACCCTTGGCAGAGACCCCGGCTTAAGTGATGGCGATCTTCTCTGTTCCTCCTTTCCTGGGCTCTGGTCTGCCCGTGCAGTTGGAGCCAGCAGAGCACATGCACGCTGCACTGAGAGCTGTGTGCGTGACTCATCCCTCAGTCTATCGGGAGTTACTGCATAGGCTTAAAAACAGATAAATAGGTACATAAAGAAATTTCAAGCCAGCAGCTCAGGTTTGGAGAAGAAAACACGCACACACACACAGAAAAGAAACTCAAAAGTAGGTTATTCTATCTCCTTCTCTGTCTTTCTTCCAGAATCTCAGCACTGCAGAAAATCTTTTCAGCATGCCACCTAATATCTATGCTAAACAGTACACACAGCCTCCTACTCCTGTTCTAGGCAAACCAGACCAATTGCATTGCTATTTGCATCACACAGATGGATGAACTTGCTCAGCCTAGCTTTTGCACAGGTAGCAAATAACTGAATGATAATACTCGGGCTGAAATGGCATTGTCTAAATGCAAAGAGGGGACTGATCCCAGGTGGGCCGGGTCCAGCGTGACAGTGTGTGGAAGGGTCATTTTGTAGGTGCAGACAGCCTGCGAGATCAGAGCAGAGCAGTGGCATTTCTCCATTTTTTTTTCACCATTCAGAGGCTTTTCTTAAGGCACAGAAGCCATGTTAAAATACCTGTGATTTTCTTAAATATAATCTCAATTCTCCTGTGTGCTCAAGACTGCATTTTCAGTCTGCATGTCTTTACAGAGGGTGCAGGTAGGCAAGTGTCAGCAGGAGAAGCCAACCACTGAACAAACAGCCTTTTCTGAGAAGCAGTCAGCTGCTGCTTCTCAAATCCGGTGCTTGATCTCTGCCTTTGACTTCGCCTCCTCTGAAGATGAAGTAGCATCAAAGAAGTTGAATTCGAACGTCTGGAGCTTAAAAGAACAAAACCAAACTTCATCATTTCCCAAGGTCGCAGTGCTTAATCATACAATACATAAACAGCATTGCTCCTGCAGCAAAATACTCACGGGAAAAAAACCACAGTTATGCACTCTTTATCAGATTTGAATCTTATCTCTGAGCAATTTGATGCAACATTTAGATTAACATCTTAACGATAGCATTTCTGCTGCGAGGTTCCTCTCGTGTAACTAGAAGCAGCCATCCTGCTCTGCTAGAGCTCTGAGCATGTGCACTTCCCCTTTGCGTTTTCCTTTTACCACCATCTGGATGCAGGCAGTCTACGCGACAGAAAAACAGACCAAATCCTGTCAGCAGCACGTCTCTCTCTTCAGCTCTCCTTTTGCTTTTTTTCTTACTTCTCACCGTGGTGTGAACACCTGGGCTTGCAGGCAGCTTTCACTCGTGTGAATGATGTTGGCTCGTTCAGAACAGCAAGTTATGAGTTCCGTGAAATAGCATCGGGACTTTGTTTTGTTTGTTAAGTAAGCTATTAGTTCATTAAGTTATGAAGTCGTTTAGTAAACTTCAGTTTATTAACCATGGTAGGAGTCGCTGTTGCCACTCAGAAGAGTCATGGTGCTGCTGCACACGTCCTTCCCTGGCAGGTATGTGTCAGGATGAGGTGGAGATAAGGAGAGGGGCAGGAGCTGAGAGCATCAATCATCTCAGCTGGTGAAGGAATCATCTCTGCAGGCACTTAGGACAACTACAGGTTTGCCTTGGCCAAAAGAACAGTGACCATGCCTTAGTTTTAACAGCTGTGACTGCACAGCAGTGAAAAAAGAAAAACCATTGGGATCGGAAGCTTGTTTTTCCTTAAGTGGTAAAGAGCTCTAAGAAAATGAGAATAAAACTAAGTTAGAAATCCCCCACTATGGGTCCCTGCATGGCAGTCTATGACCAATTCTCCCCAGCAGGTGTTCTGTTGGAACAAGAGACACGAGCAATTCCTGCTGCTCTGGAGCCCAACCATTTGCTTCACCTTTCAGAGGCTCCCGACCAGCCGGCTCCTTGGGCCAGGCCTGTCCTGGCCAACGCCAGCGCTATGCCCCAGCTACGGCCCTGCCACAGAAGGCAGCAGAGCTACGTCGTGCCGCCACCTCTCCCCCAAGAATGAATCCTCAGCCCTGGAACAAATTTGAATTTCTGAGAAATACAAACGACCACAGACCTGTTCATTTTGAACGCGGTCCCAGCAACCTCCAGGGTGGTTCTGAACTGAAAGGTGGGAAGGGAGGAAAGGAGGCTGATTTACCATTTTCTCACCAAAATGATTGGGATGAGCACAAGAGCAGCTTTGAACCCAAGAGCAGGGGCTCGGACTAACAAGTCACCCATCCCTTTGTGCTGATGGAGCTGTACAAATGCTCCCAGTTAAGCCACAGTCATACCCCAGTGCCCAGCTGAGGTGGTGCCACTTGCTTTTCCAAGCACACAGTGTCTTGCCCTCCGCCTGCCTCGCTCTGTACCCACACACATGAGCCACTTCTCAGGCCTGTCAGCTCCCTCTCAGGATGGCTGCTCATGGACTTGCTCACATCTCTGCTTTCCGCCTTGCTCCCCACAGCATCTCAGTGATCTGATGAGCTGAAAGTGACACCCGAGGCCGGTGTCCCAGGCAGAGGCCGTCCATCCGTGCTGCCATCCTTTGGGGCACGAACAGCACTGCAGGCCCAGCAAACCCACCCCTGTGGCACCCTGACTTGTCCCCAGGCAGCACCCCCGTGGGAGCGATCGGCACCGGTGGCACTGGGCATGTCGGTGGGGCCATGCACCACGGGAGGCCTGCGGGGCTCAGGAGGCGGAAAGTTTGCTGGCTTTGGAAACGCAAGGCTGAGCATCAGTCTTGTAATCAGCAGTTACAGCTGCTGTCTGCTGCTTTCCCTGAGACCCCCTGCTGCTGGTGGAAGTGATTTGGGGTATATTTTGCAATGCAGAGAGCACGTCTTAAAGGGGAACGCAGAGCTCTCTGCCACCCTTCAGCTACAGGCCTGTGCACGCTGAGTTGAGAACACTGCAAAAACTAAGTAGCCTAGTAAACAGTAGAGAAATCCTATCCTTTCATTACTACCATTTTATTTAGCATACATGTGAATGATTAATTCCTGCTGAACAGCTGTGAGCTGCCTGTGATGCACTGCTTCCCTCCGTGTGTTAAATAGCAGCACAGCAAACACCTCCTTCCTCCTTCCCTCCCTCCCTACTACCCCTGGCTATTACCTCAAGGTGTGCTGCGGATATTTGAGAAGGAAGTGGTATCACTGAGGTCAGAACGTTCTTTACACATATTCCCCTCAACAAAAAGTCACTGTGTACAAATAGGCCCAGAGGGGCTCAGGGGACCGTTCTGGACAGAGCCACCCACCAGCAGGACTCTCGTTGCCAAAGGTCTTGTCGCAGCTGCAGCAGGGCTATTTATCCTCAAACCTGAAACTCCAGCCATGTTTAACACCCCAGCATATCCCATGCAAACACACAAAGCTTTCATGGGAAGGGAATGATGTGGGGCGTGAGCTCAGACCTCTCACCTGAGAGTCAGGGGACAATCAATTGGAGAGGAGAGCCTCCAAGGGAGGGCTATGAAGATGGGGAAGGGTCTGGAGGGCAAGGTGTGTGAAGAGTGGCTGAGGCGCCTTGGTTTGCTCAGCAAATCAGTATTTTTGCAATTAATTGCCCATGTGCTCCCTGGAAATGGGGACTCAGTTTCCTTAAATTATTGGAAAGACAGTTAAATCAGGACTGTAGGAGATGTCAATAAGAGCTCAGAGTAAATGAGATTGAGGGAAGGCAATGCAGCAGCTCCTGGCTCTGCACCTGCTCCTCGCTGCCCCGCGGTGCTGTCACCCCCACAGTGGCTGCAGGATTCTATTTCCTGTATTGTTTGAAAACACAGCTTCCATACAAATATCGTGAGGTGTAATTTCCAACTTTGGAACAGGAGAAAATGCTGAGCAAATTTAATCAGCACCTTTTGTTATTGCAAGTACAGGAGCCTGCCACATTCCACCTGGATCTCCAAAAGAGCAGGTTTGGCCACTGGAAGAAAGGGCATTATAAAGATGTGTGCTTGAGGCTTAAAGCTCCCAAAGCTGAAGGGCACTTGTAAGAAATCCTTTGCATTTTAGAGTTTTAGTTTGTTTTCCCAGCATTTCTTCCCCAGAATACTCCTGACTCTTAGCAAACTTGAAAATCTTGCACCACAAATTAGCTACTAATTTGCTTTAGGTAGTGATAAGGTTACACCCATACTATTGGAGCAGTTTTTTATTGCTCATTTCAGCCTCAAACTGAGAAAAGAAAAAGAGAAGCTGGCATTTCTAAATCCAGGAGTCTAAATATATATATAAAAGAAACTCAACTGCTTTCTTAAGGAAAAGCCATATTACTACACTACTTTTACGTATACCTACAATTGCTCCAGACATTACAGCTACAGCCATCCCCAAAACTCCTTCTGCTTCACTGATCAGACAGAAAAGCTCAGACTATACATTCTTCAAGTTCTTACTTCAGAACCCTTCCCGAATAAACTGCTTTTCCCCTCTTTTTTTTTACTCTTTGAGATCCCATTCCAAATGTCTATGTCCATTTCAGCTTTCCATTTTCTTACAGGACCAGATTTGGCGTTAACAAGTTTTGCCAGACAGACCTTTGGGTTACACATCCTGGTGAATCTGCTTGTCATTGAGTGCCATTATATGACCAAGTTGAGTCTTTGTGGCTCTGTACACCCTATATTTGGATACTCCATGAGGTAATTCAGCTGCTGGGCAGGCTCTTTTGACGTTAAATCTTTGGATCATGACAGATCACGACCACCCTCACTGTACTGACGTGGCTAAAACATGAGTAGAGCCGTGTGGATGAAGTGCTGTCCCAGTGCTGCCAGCCAATAAGGGTGCAAGCAGTCCTCTTCAACAGAGAGTGTTTATGCAGAGAGAAGAGGATTACTGTTTTAGTTAGTCACTTTTTAAAGTACCTCTTCAACGTTTGATTGAATCTCTGCAGAGACGCAGTGAGCTTGATGTCTGTAAGAAAGACAGTACGTCTTCCAGGAGCCTTTCTGCATTGTCAGGTTAATGTAACTTAATTACGAGTACTGAAAACAAAGCATTTAGAAATGAAGTCACAACTGAAGAGCCGACTTGCCTACAAGTGACAGAAGCAGAATAGTTCCATCAACTTGAGCGATAAGCTGAAGCCCATTCATGAGAGCAGTGGGTGTCTCGCCCGAATAAGCAGTGCAGGATTAGACTCTATTGCACTTTGTGCCAACACTAGTTAGAGACATAGAACAGATGTCTAGCAAATAGGGAAGTGTGGGACAAAACAGAAATAATTGCAAAAATGTGCCCAAGGATAAAATAAATTGATCCTCAGACACTAACAAACATCCTTGTATGAGACAAAATGAGTCTTTGTACTGGTTTGGCTTTTATTTTCTTGCTAATATTGCATAACAGAACTACGCTGGCACAACGAGGAGGGGGGATAATAAAATAACTTATCAATGCGCTATTAACTCTACATGCTCCTACCTAATAATAAGATATGGATGTCTCCTTTAATGCGTGTCCCATTGTTGAGAACTTTCTCATTACCCCGAAGTAGCATACACAAAATGGCTTTTTTAATATACTTGTGGCCATGAATGTTTGGTGCTAAAGACTTGCTTAAATGGTCAAAGATATCCTATTTAAGAAACAGCAAACACTTACATTGCACATTACCAACATTAGAATGGAATCTCATTATCCATTAGCCGGTATTAGCACAATTTATAACTTACTTTAGTTTGAGCTTTGCAGAATTTCTTGATCTTTGCCACATCATCAGCTGAGAATGCGGGTGCTATTTCTTTGCTCATCACTTTGATATTATCAGCCAGCATTGTTGTCCCGGGTATTTTCCTTCAGATTAAGAGAAATGTCATGAGATTAACTATTAAATAGGTTAACTATTAAATACAAACTGGACCATTGTTTTCATGACACCAAAAACTGCTTAGGAAGGAGAATGTGCAAGTGGAATCAAATTCAGAGAAATTATTAGGTTTATCCATTCTATTATGGCTTAGCTAGTGAAATCCACACTAAGAAAGGATTTAACGAAGTTTCAACATCAGAATTCAAAAGAGCCAGAGTGATGCAGTGCAGCTCCACAGCACTGGGCAGTTCATTCCTTCCTTACCTCTAAATGCTGTGGCTCGGCTGTCTGTGTTTGGTGAAGCCAAATGCATCCCGCCAAAGGATGTGTTTTGGAGCTAGGGCTAACCTCAGCTTCTGCTTTGGGGAGCCGTCAGTCTCTGATGGCGTGCAGGCTGCACAGCTGCCTGGGGAGGGGTGGCCAGCAGGGCACTGCTCACAGGGCCACGGCTCGCCCAGCAGGACCCAGCGCATCGCCCCTTCAGACAGGAACAAAGCCCCAAAAACGTGGGGTCTTTCTGAGCCGGTCCTTCAGGAAGAGCTCTTAAGAGGTTTTGGTAAGAATTGTAGGAGAACATTACAATGGCATTAGTAGTACTTGCAGCCAAGCTAGCAAGAATTTTCTAACTGTTCAGGTAAGAAACCCAGTCCCACCTATTTGAGGCCGAGTTCATTTTGGGCTGGCCCTGCAGAAGCCGCTTTGGCGGCCCTGGGAAGGGCAGCCCAGGCATAGGCACTGGGACACCAGGAGGTGTTTCTGAGCCTGCATTCCTCCCTCACACTTTCCAAAATGAATTAATTTTCCTGTCAGTGTCTTCCATGCAATCTCTGCAATGCTGCAAGAAAAACCGCTTGCTCTTGGGGCAGGAGATATTTGGGGACCTCCCTTCTTCGGTCAGCAAGGATGGATGTCAGTGGTGGTCACCCAACCTCAGGGCGAGGAAGGGAGCACACAGCCCACAACAGTGTTTGAGTTGCTTCCATTCCTGCACTACTCTGAGCTGCAGCTCGCTCCCAAGGAGCAGGAAGACCCCAAATGTGAAGAAATGTCCTCCAGCAGGGATGCGTGCTGGCTCCGCACCAGGACCCATGGCCCTGGCAGAGCAGGGGGAGATAACAAAACCCCGCCAAGCAGCGCGCATTGCTTTACACAGCTGAGGGGAAAAACACAGACGGAGCTACAACAAAGCTTAAATCCAAAATAATTACATTTTGTCACAACTCCTTCCACACGGCCCAAGCTACCAAGGAAGCGAGCCGCTGGTGTAGGAGGGGAGACACGATCTGCTCCGCGGCCTCCTTCAATCCCAACACGACCAGTTCCAAACGTCTGAAACGGGGAGCGACTAAATCTCTTAATGCTCTCTGAAAAGCAATCAGCTCACCGAACGCATCATTCAACAGCCTCCAATATAAAATAATTAAAGCGTGAAAAGCTGCCGCCGTAATCTGACTTTGAAATCCCAAATTCCTTTACATGCGGAGGATCTGATGGCAGCGAGCACAGCCAGGCGCAGGCAGCCAGCGTCTCCCGGCTCAGCCTCACGTGCCTCCTCCGCTCCCTGCGCAGAGACAGCTTAACTCTATGAAGATTTGTGGATTGCAGCAGAACTATCTGGGAGATACAGCTAAACCCAAATGCATTCAGTTCCCAGCCAAATTATATTTTGATGCAGGTCGCCAGGAGCTAATCTTTCATCTCTGTTTTTCATACACGGAAATGAAAAAAAAAAAAAAAGGGATTTCAGATTAAACGGCATTTATCATACTAAATAGAATTAAATCAAATGGAAAATTGCATAAAGACGCCCAGTTAAAACAATGGAATTAAAAAGCCCTTTACCTGTGCGAATAAGATCTTTGATTTAGTTAGAAGAGAACCTCGTTATGAAGCAGGCTTGAAAGGGAGGCTGGGGCAGCCCTGCCCCATTCCCCTGCACTGGAGCTGTCAGTCTGTCCCCTGGCGCAGACGGTGCTACCTGTCTGTCAGGCAGGTTCACTGCTTCACCCTCACCTGAGGGAAGGACTCGCATTTTCAGTACTTATGCAGCAGGTGAGCAGCAGGTTTATTTATCCAGGCATACTTCTCAGTGACGTGTGTATGCACGCATCCAGGTGCACACACACACCTGCACTCAGCCGCGTAACACACCCTGGGCCAAGCAGGCCTAGTGGCTTTTAGCAGGCCTTACTGACACGCTGACGTTTAAAGAGCTCTCACTTTCGATGGCTGCTGGTGAGGATTAAAGCGAAGAAATAGCAAAGCCTTCCGGAAGAAATCTGTTTAAAATTACCTGGGAAATAGTATTTTAGCAAAATTGAAGGAATTATAATCCATACCGTTCCATCAATTAAAAATGCACTCATGAACTTGGCTTGTGGCAAAGCTGAGAGCAATAGAGTCTGCGATGGAGAACGGCTGTCTGGAAACAATTTTTTCTGATATAGAACATAGGCCTAAGAGGCTCAATAATGTCCTTGGTCAGATTTCGCTGATGCACATGGTCTCGGATTCTTGGCTGGAATCCCCTTCAGCTTCAAAAGATCCTACTTCATTTCAGGCTGAGTTTGGTCAGAGAAAGAAAAGCAGAAGCGCCAATGTAAGGTTGGTTCCACAAAGAACTTGAGAAATGCTGAGGGTTGGAGTCCAAGACAACATATATGTTATTCCTTGGTATTCAGGACATTTCCTTTAGAACCATATGAATGAGTGAGTGTAAAGTGCTTCTCTTGAGAACTGGGAGGCTTTTTTGCACCCAGTTATAGAATCTAGGGTTGGAAAAGACTTCCAAGATCACCAAGTCCAGCTGTCAACCTGAGTCCCATCACTTACCCATGTCCCTCATCCACACACCTCTTGAATACCCCCAGGATGGGGACTCCACCAGCTCCCTGGGCAGTCCTTTCCAGCGCTTGAGTCAGAATCAAGCATCTCCTAACTGAACACGCTCCACAGCTATTGCATGAATCCCAAACTCTACGAGGACCTACAGAAATCTATAACACCCTTGAAAAGGTTGCATGCACAGAAATACCAGAGGCAGAGTCATGTATACAGACGCAACATGCTGATGCTACCCTCATATCGTGGTGGGGTCTTTGAATGCATCCGTCATTTACATCTCCAGCTCAGCTTAGTGCTTCTGGATAAAACCTAACTTCTGGGTCTATCAATAGGAGTGATACTCATTTTCAAGGATCCTCTATATCGTTTTACTTCAGGTAGACATTCTTTCTTGTCAAAACAACAGTTTAAGGAAATAGGAACACAAGATATTTGGCCAAGTTACAAAAACTAGGTGTCATCAGCTCGCTATCACAAATAAATGAAGTGGTATATGCAGTCAGACAGTAGTTGTGGATGACTCAGTGTTCCCCAGAGTGGGGAAAAGGCAGACTGCTTTCAGGGCAGTAGGAGCAGAAACACCAGGCCATGTACTGGGCTTGGGGATGGGTTGATTTTCACATGAACAACTGGGAAAGAAGAATAGAACAATCAGAGGAAACTGTCAACTGGAAGCTTTTTGGCTCTCAGACGAACATTCAAGAAACCAATAGTAAGGCAAAGGAGCCATGGACATCTGTGAGATCCACATAGGCAGAGGGCTGTGCTCATCCCTATTGCAGTCCCACCAAAGGGAGAAGCACTAACTCAGGGCAATTTTCCAGATTGTTTGAGGAATAAGAGAATACGTGTTGTCTTCCAGATAAAAAAAAAAAAAGAGGCAGCTACTGGGATAGACCCTGCTTTGCCCTCCCAGAGCAGACACTGCCTGGCACCAGCATCTGCAATCATTTCTAGCTGTCAGATGCTTCTGCTTGCTTGCTGAGCTGCAGTTAAACAAATAAGATCAGCCAAGATACATGAAGTTCTCTGGGGCTCTGCCAGCCCTCCTGACAGTGCTGACCCATTAGAGTTTCCTCCTGCTTTCTGCAAGAACCCCTGAAACCCAGCCCTGGTGGCCTGCCTCACTGACCTTTCAGTCATTAGGAGTAATTGCTGATGCTGGATAATGGAATAGCAGCAGCACAGTCTAAACAGATCCTTCTTGTGGCAGCACTTTATGAGACTGGCAGTGAGTCCAAACGAGCTCCCGACCCCATCAGCCCCTGCCCAGGTCTCCTGTCCTGGCAGCTGGGTGCCAGCCTGACCCAATGTGGCACATCCAAGTACTGCACAAAGCAAGGACTCCTCCTCCCTGCCACCTCTGAACTTGGCACTTTACACGTCTCCTCTCCTTCCTCCCTATTTTCCTTTTCTTTTGTTCTTGTTCCTTCTCCCCTGCACTCCCTCCGAGGAATGGTTTTCATTTAATCCAAGTGTGTTTGGCAACAGATTTCTTTTGTCCCGCCCAGGAGTCAAGGGCACTTTGAGGTCTCGTTGAGCAATACATCAAGATTTGAAACATATTTCCATTGATCACATTGTAGTGGCCTGACTGCCCAGCTTGAGCTTTCCACCTTAGGCATTTCATGGCTGGAATGAGGAGACACCCCTCCGTAAAAGCCACTTCATTGCGAGGAGTGGAAATGGGCAGCAATGCTTTGTCCTGCTTCCGGGCAACCAAAAAAATAGAAATAGGTTTTTTTTTAAAACAACTTTCCTTGTTTGAGCATGACAACCACAGGCCAGGGATAAATAAGAAGAAAAAAATGTATATGCAGAATACAGTTTTTAACTGATTTTTTTTTTTTTCCAGCAACCACTAGAGTTGGCATTCCAATATCCACCATAGGGACAGAGGCCGCGATTAGGAAGGGACCCCAAGGACACCTCTAAAAACCCAGGAAGCGTCAGAATCCCCAGGAGGTGTTTAAGAGATGTGTAGGCGTGGCACTAAGGGACCTGGCTTAGTGGTGGGACTCAGTCAGGTTGATGGCTGGACTTGATGATCTTGAAGCTCTTTTCCAACACACATGGTTCAATGATTCTGTGATCTGCTCATGGCATGCAGCAAGCAGAGCAGAGCTCCGCCCAGGTTTACAGATTTTGCTGGCACAGAGGAAGCAGTTGTATATGGCGTGTGCACCTGGCAATACCCATCATACGTGCACCTGGGCAGCAGAGCACAACGAGAGTACCCCAGGCTGTTGGTGACCTGAGCTGGCACAGCTGCAGCCAGCACTCCAGCAGTGAGTCACTGCAGCTGTAGAACTGCTCAAGCCTGAATGCTGCAGCAACTGACCCCAAGGAAGGAGCCCCAGTGAGGCAGAACAGGTCTGTGCACACCTGAAGATCCAGAGGAGGCTCAATTAGTGAGTTACGCCAGGAGGGTGGCAGGAGGACGAGCACTGAGCCTGCACTTCTCAAAAAGGGAGCTGCATTTTCAAGCTGCTCCCCTCTGTAATCCTCATCTGTATTTACAGGTAGCCACGGTGACTAGAGGCAGGTGGGAGACATGTCAGGCCCGATGAGTACCCTAACACACGTACATCAAAAACGCCTTCCTAGAACAGCACCTTCCTGCTGTGGAGACGGAGGTATTCTGCAGTGGATAGAGTCTCTCCCTTCCCCTTCATGTGCTGAACGCTTCCCCTCACACCCTTTTGCACAGCCTGGAGCAAACCAACTTCAGCATTAAATAAATGGAATAGTTTCCTTTTCCTTCTTCAGGGACGTGTCCTAGACTGCTTTGCTCCCAGGGAGTGGGGTTTTTCTTGACATCCAACAGCAGCTCTGTTTCCCACCCCCATGCATCCGGCTGCTGACCTGCCCCAGAAGGGAAAGATGGAGGAAGCCCCATCCACCTCACATCCAACAGTAACTGCTGTGAGACATTCTACCCCACTTTGTTTCTCACAAACACGTATCAGAGTCCCAGCAGAAACCCTTCCACAACTCCTGTTCTGGAGAGAACTTTCTTCCGGGCCAGCATCAGCAAGCAGAGCTTATGCTGAAGAGGACTTTGGCACAACAGCATCTTGTCTGTATGACACGTGGATGGTTAGAAAAGTGACATTTTCCCCTGCTGCTGACACTGGAGGAAACGTAAGAAGGCAGCCTCGAACAGAACATTGCTCCCTCTCTCGTTTCCTGCTCACTTCAGAGACTTCTTACCGATCAGAAATACTTACATGTGGTCTCATGCTTAAAAATACATCCCGATGACCACTGAATACATTTCTCTAAAATGGAGATGAGATAAGAGGCTGAGGGCTCAGGGAAATACTGTTTTAGGTGGATTTCTGCTGGAAACAGGAAAACTGTCTGCCAGCAAAGCCTTTGGGGAACGCACAGCTCAGTACTCTTTCTGAAGGGCGCCAGGTGAAGTTAAAGGATGGGGAAACCCAGTGATGTGTTGTAAGAGGTTGAAGGCAGAAGCCTGATGGCTCTTCTCCTCTACCCCTTCTTACACTGTGAATTCGGTGTTTTGGGAGGTGGTTATTTCCCACTTACACTGAGATGAGCACGGGGTTAAGTCAATGAAATTACTGAATGACAAGCCACAATTTAATGGAGCACGTGCAACCCAATCAATCTGGTACAACAAATTCCATACACATTGGAAGTTATCATGAAAATAGTGTCTTTAATATACAGTTTATATACTTACAATACGCAGTTCAGATTTGTTCATATACATTAAAAGGAAATTTATTTGCACCTGGTTTAAATAACAATCCGCCTTCAGCCTTTTACACAGCACAGAATTCCCACAAAAACCATGCTTCGTTTCGTAACGGAAATGCACTAAGCTGAAGTTTGGGGGCTCTTCTTTTTCTTTTTTTTTCCCCCCAAATGTTTCATTTATGACCTACCCAAAGTGAATCTAAAGAGCTAAGAACTAACAGTTACTTTTAACATACTTCAAAAGATCACCCAAGTCAAGAGAATCACACTCTGTAGATTTTTGCTCCGAAAATTTGGTTATTATGCACAGAAATGGTAAAGTCCGAGGAACTCCTGGATTACTAGGAGCTTAAGACACAACAAACAAAAAGTCATTTATTGCTAGGTCTCAACAAGGGGCCTGAATTTCCTTACTGCCCTGACGTCCCTCATACCGCAACTAAAAGAATCGCTTGGATTACGATTTCATTCGTACCTTTCATTTTGCATGCGGGCACGCTGCTGCTTTGGGACATCGAGAAGACGGGGCAGGAGAGCGCGCTCAGCCCTCACCCCAACCTGCTTGGAGGCAGCCTGGCCCCCAGCCCCTGCGTGCAACTGGTTGGTACCAGCATGCTTCATGGAGCGGGGAGGCAACTTGAGGAGTCAATTCAAGAAGAAAACAGGAGAAAACACTTCAAGTATTTACAGACAGATTGGAAGTATGCTGCCCTTTGAAACGGTATTGCTATTTACACTGTTTTTCTTGAAGCTGTTGTGGAATAAAGTCAGTTGAAATGGCAAATAAAACTGATGTATTGGGAAAAAAAAAAGCACGATGCAGATTTACTTCAAACCCGTGCTTCTAGCTGCAAGAACACTTCAAAACACATTTTCCTTGTAATTTTGGAGGGACGAAATGTTTTCTGTCTCCAAATTTCTAGCTGTAGGCAATTTTTACAATACAGCAAGAATGCAAATGTGCATTTTGAGTTGATTTCAATACAACTTTGGTTAGCCAGCCAGGCAGCAATATAAAACTGTGGAGAAGCCCTGTGGGGAAGGTCTCAGCCCTGCGGAAAAGGCCTTGGGGGTCCTGGTGGATGACAACCTGGACGTGAGCCAGCAGTGTGCGCTTGCAGCCCAGAAGAAAAACAGTATCCTGGGCTGCAACAAAAGAGGGGTGGCCAACAGAGAGAGAGAGGGGATTGTCCCCCTCTGCTCTGCCCTCATGAGGCTCCATCTGGAGTACCATGTCCAGGCCTGGGGCCCCCAGCACAAGAAGAATGCAAAACAGTTGGAGTGGGTCCAGAGGAGGGCCGCTAAGATGATCAGAGGGCTGGAGCACCTCTCTTATGAACAAAGGTTGAGAGAGATGGGCTTGTTCAACATGGAGAAGAGAAGGCTCTGGGGAGATCGCACTGCAGCCTTCCAGTACCTGACAGGTGCTTACAAGCACTAGGGGAACCAAATTTTTACACAGTTTGATAGTGACAGGACAAGGGGGAATGGCTTTAAACTCAAAGACGGGAGATATAGGTTAGATGTTAGGAATAAATTCTTTACTCAGAGGGACACTGGAAAACGTTGCCCAGAGAGGTTGCAGATGCCCCATCACTAGAGGTGCTCGAGGCCAGGTTGGATGGGGCCCTGGGCAGCCTGAGCTGGTGGGCCCTGCTCAAGGCAGTGGGGTTGGAACTAGGTGATCTTTAAGGTTCTACTCCAACCTAATCCATTCTATGATTCTATGATGAAGAATCTTAATCCTAGGCACAATGAGTGTTTAAAGGAAACCAGCATTTCCTCTCAAGTTTTCTCCCATTTCTCCTCTTGCCAATTCTGTTTCCATTCTGGAGAAGCCCCTGTGCTAGAATGAAGTTTTCACAGCTGAAGGGAGCATCAGTGCCTGCACCACACGAACGCTGCATAGAAAGGATGTATTTCCTGGTGCAGTGCCAAGAGTCCATTGTGTCCATACACAATGGACAGGCCAGAATTTTTGCTGCCAAAAATCCCCAGACAAACAAAATACCCAGTGGTAACACACAACTTCAGACTCCACTAGCTAAATAAGCACCAGAAGTCCTGCACTTACATAACAGGAGGAAGGAAACCAAAGGTTAAGACTGGCCTGTATTAGAAGAGCATCTCCAAAAAGTAAGATTTTAGGCCCAGTCTGACATGACATGCATTCTCTGAACTCAATAGCTCCCTTTCTATTAGCAGACACAATGAGCCAGAACCCACTCTCAGCCCCTAAGGACACCCAGCACAGCTCACATCGGCCTGGTCAAACTCCACACCAAGAGACCAACTTCACTGTCCCCCAGACCACAGCTCAGTTTCACCCACCTTGCTCCCAAGGAACAGTCACTGCTTCCTCAGAGCTGGGCCTGCACCAGAGCTATGCACGTGCCCACACAAACAGCTCAGCAGTGAGGGGCTCCTCGAGGGGCCCAGACCCCAGTACTGCTTAGGTTTCTGGTACAGATGTAAGCAGAAGCACAGTTAGGCCTTGGGGCCAGTTACAAAGCAGCGGGTGGTAAGGACAGGAGCTAGTACCTCCTGCCAATGACAAACGGGAGTCTTTAATACCGTTACGAACACACTGGTATTCAACCAATCTGGCTAACACTAACGAGGACACAGTCCGCATCTTATTTAAGCTCAAAAACATGTCAGCAACATGCACGTGTGCATGAGTCATTAAATGTCTCCTAAATCACACCGCACCCTTAAACACACAAAGCATACCTGCTACAAACAACACAAAGCAACCGACCTTCAGCTCAGGAGGAAATGAGATTCTGTGGGCATCAGCACTGCCCCATCCTGGCTGCCTACACCTAAGTCCAACTGAGTCATGACACCCCAACTGAATGGTTTGCTCTTTGCTCTCCTGATTTCACCAGCACAGACGCTTTTGTCCTGCTTGGGCATGTGCACAGCGGCTCAATGCTGCAGTCTTCTAATTTACACAAAGGTTAGGAATGCATGAATTGCTATAAAAGGTTTGGAAAGTGAAGGTGATGGGCTGCTCTGGGCTACAGTAAAGGTCACATGCTAACATGTTATGCATAAAAATAAGTAAGCAGTGCTAAGCCAGAATAAGACAACTGGCAGGACATCAGTAGCAAGTTTGCAATTAAGAGGTTTTAGCTGTACTTTTGTACGTAGGATCTGCTTCTGAAATCACTGCACATTTCTGTGCCTTTCTACAGGCCAGTTCTATTCTGGTCTATGCACGTGTGATGTTGATGCAGCAAACTTATGAATGCAGATTCCATCAGGCTTCTTTCGCAAGAAAAAAAAACACATTCCAAGCAGGTAAGCACAGAAACATGGTAGGTGTTCATCTGTAGTCAAAGAACACTATTTTCTCAGGGATGGCAATTTCTGGAAATATTTAATGTCAAGATTGCAATCCCAGAGAGACAGAGACCGTTCACTTTTTCACCCAGAATTAACAAGCCAAGCAAAACCAAAGAGAGGTACTCGATATTTCAAATCTGTCCCTTTAATAGATGAATGCTCTTTTGACATGAGGGTTAAAAAGAACTGATCTGAATTTGCACATGCCTACACATCTGACCGGTACTCTAATTCAATTTAGTCTTAACGGCAGTTAAAATATTTTAGGACATTAATTAAAATGCATTTGAAAGAAGTTACTGTTTTAGAAGTCAATACATTAACACAGAAGAGTAAGATTATGAATTCTTGTTTTTTTCTATAGGGATATGTTTTGGCTCACTGCCTTCTAGTACCCATATGCAGTTGGGCTTTACTCTCTGGTTGGGAACTGATGGTTTGCAGTATTGCAGAATAAACGATGCATCTTGTTCAGCATGGAGACATGACATGAAATTTGCCCAGGCAAGAGAAAGCTCCCTTTGCAAATACATTCGTTTTAATGAATCTATTTTGTTGAGGAAAAAAAAAAAAGGCAAAACAAGCCTCCCATCTTTGTTCTGTATTTTCTCCTGATGCTCCCACTACGTGCCTTGAAGAGGTGCTCTGTGTCCTTCACAAAAGATTGAGAGGCAGGTGATGGTCACCCCAGGCAGGGCTCTGCTTTGTGGCTTGTGAAGCTGCTCCAGCACCTCTGTCTCTGACTGCCTGAGGGTCCTGGGTACACAGCATTGAGGATGAGCTCTACAGACTTTCCTGAGGACCTCCACAAATCCATCACTCATGACTATGAAAGCAGGGGATCTCGGGACCCTAAGTTATTTAGACATTTCTGAGAGCTCTGCCAATGACAAGAACTCAGCAATGGACTATCAATAGTCAATACTACTTTTAACTTTCCACACTTCAATTTGAAAGGTCTGCAGGGGCAGCCTCATGCCCCTCTTCCCATCTCTGTGCTCACTTCTGGCTGGTACTTTTGTGCGGCATCTATTGCAGCAAGTTTTTGCGACTGGGCAATTGAGTTAGCACATCTCAGTGTGGTTGCACAGTCCCTTCCACTTCGACACTCGTGTCCTCCTAGTCCACTGCAAATGAAACAGGTGAACTTAAGCATCGCAAGCATTTCCTGAGGCATGGCCCAAGCTTTCACTTGGCCCCTTCTTATCTGCATGGCAGGCACTGCTCCTGTTCCTTTGCACCTCACCAATGTTTTATTTCAAAGGCATCCTGCAGGAGTACTATCACCTTCCCACACAGATCTGACTCCAAGAATAGCACAGCACATTTTCAGATGATGGTAACAACAACAGAGGAATTGTAATGGGTTTCCTCTGGGTAGAGCAAAGCAAATGGAAGGGCTGTGCTACTGGGCTGCTCAGACAGACGTGCTGGCAGCTGTGAGGGGCCGGAGATGCTGAGGGCAGGGTTTGTGCAAGGAGCTGCCTCTCACATGGGAAAGCTGCATGACCCCAAGTCGTGGCACTGACTGCAGCTATATGACTACGAAAGCAACTTTTGAAATCTACATACAGGTCATAAACTTTTAATTGGCCAGGGCAGAGTGGCTCAGTAGGAAAATCCCCCTTCTCCCTCCCCTTTGGGCACTGAGCTAAGCAAGTTTTGTTTTGAAACACTTAACTCTTTTCTCTCAAAGTGAAGTGGAAAACGTACCCACATTTCAGGTAGTCATGAAGATACTGTTAATAAAAACATGCTGCAGCAGCACTGTATTAGTGGCACTTCACAGCAATTCTAAACATTTTCAGACCTAGTGTCAAAACTCTGTTTGTGTATCTCTGACCATGCTTTTTGTTAGCAGAAGAGGAAAAAAAAAAGTCACAGCATGTTGTCAAACATTATTTGAACAGAAATACTCCCATAAGAAACATTTTTTTTTTTTTGCAGTTAACACAAAACTGTAAACTGGATTGGTGTGTGTCTTTCAGCATCAAATTGTTCAGTAATAAATATGATTAAGTCTTAGTAGAGTACGGAGTGAAAGTTCCCTTACTGTCCAGTTTTTAGCAGCTGTTGAACATTCAGGGATGCACAAGGCACACCTCTGCAGATTCTCTACCATTATTATTGACATACAAAAAAAAAAAATCTGCTCACCACTCAAAAACTTTTATCTGCATAGTTAAGAATTTTTCTACTACTATTTACAGGAAGGGCTCTTAGTGCAAAAAACAGGAAGTGATGTATTAGCCGAAGTGCCTCTAGCACATCTCATACAGTTCCCACTAAAAACTAGTCAGCATCACATCTTGGGCCGCCAGCCATTAATGAACTGTAGTATTTTCTTAACCTGCAATTTGCTTAGCTTAAAGTCTTCTGACAGGATTTCTTCCGTTAGCTGAACCAGTAAATTGCCATCAATCTTCTCTGTAACAAAAAAAGATATGACATCTTCTGACAGACCAATAAACCTCAGCGATTTAGACACTTCCTCTATCGAGAGTCCAGAAAGGTCTGTGGGTGGCTGCCAGGGAGAGCCATCCCCACACGACCTTGGTGCTAATTGGAGGTGGAGGGGAGACGAGAAGGGATAAGACACAGAGAACGTATCCTGCATGCCCTTTTTAACCAGATATTGATCTTCCAGGAGGTCTGGAGAATCAGTTTTTGACTCCTCCTCGGCACCATCTATTTTTAGTGGCAAAGGACACATGTCTGTAACTTGTTTCTCTTCACTTGACTTTGGTGCCCGAGGAGGTAAGGCAGGACATGAATGACTCTGCTTTGCATTACTGTCTCCCAGAGCTTTCTCATCAGTGCAGTCTAGAGAGTAACTTGCTGACTTTGGGCAGCTGGAGATGTTGCTGAACTCTGCTGGGGACAGCTGGGAGTACCCCGCAGGGAGCTCACACCCATCGAAGTCAAAAGTTAAAGGTGCTGGACAGTTTCTCTTTGGTGTGCCTGGAGTCTTCTGTCTGGGATAACTGTAGCTCCTGCTTGGATCCAGCAGGAAATCGCTCCTATTCTGGCCTTCCGTAGTTCCTGAAAAATGGTTTGGCCAAGATAATCTGGAAGGCAGAGCTTCAATTGAGGGGCTTCCAAAAGGCATTGTGTTCTCAGGCTCTTTGGATTCGGTTTTCATCATGGTACAAGGGTAGCATGAAACAGGTGTGCTGCTCTCAGCTGGGTTCACACTGTCGCTCTCTGTGACATTGCTTAAGGAACAAAGCAGAAAGGATTTGGTTAGCACCAAAAAATGGTGTGAATAAATCCATACATCATCTTACAAAATCAGGAAGTAGTTGTAAGGAAATAATCTTTTTTCTGCTGTCAGAACGTTTCAGATTTGAATTAAGAATACAAACGTTGACAGTTTTTTTTTCCCACAAGCCTGATGAGATGCTGATACACCCAAAAGCCTCATGAGGAAGATTCATGTTTTGCTTCTTTAAGCTCAGAAAAAAACACAGATGTCTCAATTCAGTTTTGTGTCATCTCCCAAATATTCCGATTTTCACTGTTAAATTCCTGAGAGACATCATCATGGTAAACCAATAGCTTCATGCGCACTAGAACATTTTCTAATCCTGTATTTCATTTTTAAATACCACAGATGCATCACAGTATGTAAAAACCCATAGTAGGGGCAGGTCACCATTGCAGTAGATACAAGTTTGACTGACATATGAGATGATCAAAGCCCTTCTGGGGCCAGTATTTTCATTTGCTATGGAACTGCACCAGTGTACAGAACAATGATACTGAATGAATTATTGTTTACCACCAAAGGAAGATTTTTACCTGGAAGGGTAAGTAGACAGAGCTGTATTCGCTGAAACACCAGGTTTTAAACTTAAGCCACAGTAACTTGTTTGTTCGTATCTTTAAAAAGCGACGACATAAAGCCCTTGCTTTTCAAAGACACCTAAAGAAAGTTACCCTGACCTACTTCCAGGCAGTAAATCAAACTCAGCCTGTCCAAGGAAACTGACTGTTTATACCCAGGCTTTTCCAAAAGACTGCAATGCTAACAAATGCATACAATCTGTTACCAGAAGTGAATGTTCTCTGCTTTTATTCCACTTTGTAAGAGAGAATCTGAAGGATTTGGCTGATGTTTGGAATTCTGGCCAATTAAGCCAGAACACTGAAAAAACAATTAGCAGACTTATAAAATCCTTACCTAATACAGCAGAGGGAAACCAACAGTTGAAATAATTGTTTTAATTACTCACCTCTCTCTTAGAAACTTATTAGTCAAGAAAGAAACTAGGCAATAATTCCGTGGCAGCTCAATGAAAACTGTTTGAGGAGGGAGGCAGCTTTCGAAGGCCACAGTTTTGAATAGATTGCCATTGCATTTACAGTGAGTTAAAGAGGAAGCCAACCTGGACTTGCTCAGCAAAAGACAGATGCATAAACGCAGTTCTAATTTATATCACTGAAAAATTAGTTATTAAACTAAGCTCCATCACAGTTTCCCTCTCTAACAACTTGCTCTCCCACTCAATGCTCTCCAAACATTTCTTTTTTCCTGCACAAAGCTGCCAATAAAAGCAATTGGATTATAATCATGTCACACTTTAAAAGAAAAACAACAGAACACTCTCATCAAGGATATGCCTTCAACTGGTCATTTTACTGAAAAACATTTTTCCAAAAATCTAGACACTGGGCCATCTAATTCAGAGTAGACAGTCAATGAGGTGTTATGAACAACTAACCATACAGAGGAATTACACTGATTGATCCTGCTTCTGTTCTCTAATCCAATATTAGAAATGGGAACATTTAAAAGATTAACATTTAAAAAGTTTAAAAGATTAACAGAATTAATGAAAAGTGATAAAATATTTGCAAACCATTTCCTTACTCATACTGCACTAAAATTATCATGCTAAGACTCAGAGCCAAAGGATGCAACAAAAACCTCCAATTCACAGGCTTTAATACGCCAAAAAGGAGAAATCATATTGTTTTTGTTTGGTGAAAAACTAGTTGCAAACCTTTATGATCCAGAAAATAAGATCAAAATGTCAAAACTTGAAAAGTAACCTCACCAGTAATCTGTTTATTCCACACAACATCAATTTTCCATCAGCTTCCTCAGCAGCCCTAGATCAATCACACCAAAGTGGAGAAACCTGGTATGGACCCAAGCTGTAGATTAATTTCATGTGAATTCTGTGAAGTCCCAGGCAAATAAGTCACCTGCATGAGAAACTACTCATTGTTTCCTTGATTTCTTGGGAGACAGAAGCATTGTTAGCTATGAAGAGAGAAAATAGCATTTGGTGGGCCCTAGATTCTGGGAGGTCTTGTGCTTAGCCTCCTACAGAGTAGGCGTTGTCAGATCTCCCCAGTAGGCTTTCATAAAAATAAATGAGCAGCCTTGATCAAGTGATCATTGCCAGATACACAACACTAAGCTGAAAATGTGTAGTATATCTTACAAAGGCAACTCCAGGAGTTATATACCAATTACATCTAGGCAGAAACAATTTCAGTGGCATTTCTGATCGATTCATAATACTCAGGGAGTATCTTGGAACTTCCTTAGCAACAAAGTTGAAGAGGTACAAAAAATAATGGCAGCAAGACATCCAAGTCAAAAAGAAGGAAAGATTTCAAAAGGCATACACAGAAGAACACTGCATTGCAAAGAAAAGGTATGCAGCCAGGTAGCTCAAAATGCAGCATCAACTTCCAACTAGCCTGAACGGATTTTCCAGTCTGTGGTTTAAGTTTGTGCTGAAGTGGGTTTGATCTACGAGCTGCCTGGAAACATTTTGCCTTTTCCTCACTTCACACTGAGTGGTGTCTGCCGACTTCACTGCTTTGCATCATACCCACCTGTAGGTTCACAGTTAGCTGGCATGAAATATTTCTGGATTACCACACCCTTTCATTCCCCAGTTATCAGAAGCAGGTAGCACTACATGCATGCAAGACTGAACTTCCACCTGAAAATCAGCTTTGAGATTACCTGGTTTCAAGATTCAAGCCATTTAAGAATTGTACAGAACTGTATAGGATTATCCAGTCAAACAGTCTCTGCCATCTTACAGTGAGGTTACCTATAGAAGTATAAGCAGGTATTTAATACAAATTGCTACGTCCTATATAATAACATACATGTTGTGCAGTCCTGAAGAGTAGTAGGACAGAGTAGGGCTAGGAGAGCGCGTCTGCTGTCGTGCAGGTTTGACTGTGCGAGGAGGGATGGAAGGACTGGTGGAAGATGGTTTTGAACTCCGTGGTGGGACGGGGGGAGCGTTCAGGAGCCTGCATTCCTCTTTTACCTGTAAAAAAGAACATGTAAGTAGGCAGACAGAAAATCTGGGCAACAGTGCTCTCCAACAGATGAAATACATCTGCTTCAGGCCTTTTCTGTGAAAGGAAATAATTAAAAAGGGAGGGGAAGAGAGAAATGATGCTAAGTATACATATTTGTAACAGTATGTGGCTGTCATAAGAAAGACCAAAAGAACGCCTTACTACCAGTAGAGCTACTACCGATCTTTTAGGGGTGCTTTGAAGCAGTTTGAGATCCACTCATTTAAAAAGTAGCAGCAATGAAACTATATAAAAGAACCTTCCAGTGACATACCAAACCAGACAGACTGTTCCAGATATTTTACATTCTGTAAGAAGCAATTCATTAGGCTCAAACTCCATTAGTGTTGTTTATTTAGATGTAATAAACCAAGCTTACGTAATGAAAAGATCTCAACAGACTTTGATGTTTCCTGACTGACTTCACCGGGGATACTCACCATCCAGCTCCAGGATAATTCCCTGCTTCCCTCCCCCAGGAACAGTATACGCATTGCAGATTTACCAGATGCAGCCAGGACATAACTATCTGCAGGAAAGCCCTAAACAGAATTGACCTTGGTGGCCACTCTCACTCCTTGCTACTGCTGTCTGCCCTCTGAGGTGAGGTTTGGGACTGCTCCATCCCTTCCTTTGGGCTGCCCAGCAGAGGCCACGGCACCACCGGCCGTGCTCCTCCTCCCCAGTATATTTCATGGTATACTTCTAATGCCAGACTTGACAAGGCAGATAAGTGGAGCTGTTTTTCAATAGGTAAATTATAAACAAAAAAATCTCCTTCCCCCCTTTTTTTCTCCCCATCCTGCGTGTACAAACTATGAATGGACCACACCTTGAGTTCAGACTGGGAGACTGGAATGCTCTAGTTACATGGATGCTGGAATTCAAATCTGGAGCTTCAGTCCTTACGTCAAAGTAGTCCAAGATATGGTTAACTAGAAAATGTAGAAGGTAAAAGGTGTGGAGCAGGAAAGGCTGTTCAAATAATGCATCCATGTAGATGTCAAGCAGAAGGACCTCTTGTTACCAGCCACATAAACCTTGCTTCTAGGAACAGGGTAGCAGCAGACAGTTTTGGTAATGCAAATGAAATGGGTGGGGGCCTACAAGAATAGATCTGGGCTTTTGCTAAAAAGTTGCATAAAGCAAAAACCACTTATGAGTTGCGTTACAAAAATACAGCATGTCTTCTTCAGAGCTATGTTTCCTCAGAGCTGACTTTGATATTAAACACTAGGAACAAAGCCAGCGGGTCTACTCATTGCAGTCAGCTAACTTTGCAGCTTAAAACACATGACCATAGAGCAGTTTAAGTAAAATTTAGTTTGGTCCTGCCTAGGGAAGAGTGAAATACCAAGATACAGATCCATCAGAAAAATAATGGAGTGAAGACCTTAATCTCATGAGGACATATCAGGGAGAGCAACTTAGTAGGCCTAGAGGTGTGCAAGGCTGCTGAGAATGAGACTGCCAGGCAATGTTTCTGAGGACACACCAATTCCCCAAGGCAGCAGCAGATCTCCACGTTCCCCTCATTTGAAAACATCTCAGATACACTGGAATATGAAAATTCTTTGTGTTTGAAACTTAGTTTATTTTTAAATTTACCAACGCTGCAGAACTAGAAGTTATCCTAGCAGTTTTGCAACACATAATTAGCAATTAAAGTGATTTAATTTATTTAAAAACAAAATAAATGTGGAACCTTTTGCAATCCACTTCAGTGCGTTCAGAATGCAACAACCCATTTAGTACTAAAGTGAAATGGAAAACTGGGGACTGGGACATTGTAGTACATTTTTCCCTAATTCATAACAAGACAAAATTACAGGAAATGCCTGACAACATAAAATACTGAAATAAATCTTGCTCTAAGGGTTCTTATTTGCTCTTTCAGGAAAAAAAAAAAAAAAAGGAATCAATTTTATTCATGTTTGTTATTGAATTCAGGCATAAAACTCTTCAACCATTTTAGTGCTGTGCCCCAAGGATGCATAAGGACTTCATATTTTTCTTTCCCCAAGTCAGACTAGGCAAAGCTAATACTGCATGCCACGGAACACATACTCATGGGGGTCAGAGACCATTCAGGGGAGCTCTTGGGGCACAGCAAATGGTCAAGGGGTTATAGCAGTTCTTTCCTGGGAAGAATACTAACATTCAAAGGCACTGCCAGAGCTAACTACACCCAGCTCCTCTGCTGACCTAGATTGCAGATCAGAAGTGGGCCGTAAATAATACCAGTTTGCAGTCCCAGTTGGTCCCTGTCACAAGACTGCGATTACAGCTGCCAGGCACAGCTCTCGGGAGACACAGCAGAGGAATGAAAGGGAGATTTTGCACATTAAGCCGACAGCAGCAAGGGGAAACCTCGCAGGAGATCTGCGCTCATGGGGAGAACAGCAATGAAACAGTGCGGGAGAGGGGGGGAACAGCAGTGGTGTGACACAGCGTCTGCCTTGGTGACTGCTGCTGTTACTGAGCACTCTTTCACCCAGCAGCGCTAGATGCCACATGGCTGCCAGGGAGAGATAAAGTGCACTTGCAATGAGAGCCCCGGGACATCTCCTCCCACACTCAATCACTCCTTCCCATGGTCAGCCTGGTAATGGTGACCTCTTCCCGATGGCATGAGGTGCTGCAAGGATTTTAGGAAGCACTGCAATGGGTATCTCCTGGGGTGGTACCACCCGTGCAAGCCCCCCTGGCCCTGGTACCAACCCCCCTGCTACCAGCACTGCTACCAGTGTAACACAGCCTGCAGGAGCGCCAGCCTCCACCACGCTCCATCTGGGCATGCTGTAAATCAATCAGGAAAACAGCCCCTGATATTATGCAAATTAGTGTTCTGGGACCAAAGCAATTTCTGATTTACAGGCCTTAATTCAGAGGTCATTTTCTTTCTCTTTTCCCTTCATGCTACTTTGATTTTCTGAAAGGTATTTAGAAAATACACATTACATCAGAACGTTTTGCCCTGTGGGTAAGAAGAAAGACAGAAGAGCTTCTGAAACACCTGAACGTCCTTTTCTCCTACAGCCAGCTCCTACACACACATTTTAAATTTAGTGCATGCAAAAATACAATTGCCTGCCAAGCTTTATACAGAAACACTATGGAATATCATTCCAGAGGATGTGATGACTAAACCTCATGTTCACCAGCAGCTACTGAGATCCACTTATTCTATAAATACCCTACATGGAAAGCATGCAAGCACCTCAGCCAGCCCCAGCCCACTGATGAGCTCGGCTGGTCACTGAGACTCATTCCAAAGCTGTTCCAGGAAGCCACAAAACTGATTCTAAATCATTATCCCATCTACAGAGAGGCAATCTTTTATTTTTATTTTTCACGAGGTTACACCCTGCCCACCCCTAAATGCAATCTAATAGCTTTAGCAGAAATGAGTTCTCCTGCAGGGCTAGGAAGCCACGCTGAAACTGCTGACAGAACAGGGGCACATTACCTCAGTCCTGGTACGACGGACATGACAAAAACGCATGCTTCTCAAGCTGACGTTAAAAGGCAAAACACACACATGTCCCCCAAGAGACCATGTCGCTGTCCCCAGAAGGGACTCCATTTCATGAGGGTCCCCAAGGCATGACGCGGGGTCGGGTGTGCCCACTCCTCTCAGCACCCAGGCCGAGTGGACCTCAAGGACATGGCATTCCCTTCCCCCTTGGCCACAGTGACAGCAGCCTTCCTCCTCGCCCTCCCCCTGCCTCGGCTCCAGCCCTGAGCTGAAGCGGTCTGGCTCACAGAAATCAGCAGGAAACTAATCGTTTTCCACATCCAGACCTGGCTCCCTGCCCAGGCACAGGAGTGCCAGAGCCAGCACAAAAGGAAAGCCAAGCCCATGTGCCTGGGAGAGGAGAAGGGTGGGAGCAGCCCCGTGCCGGTTTACATTAGTGCAGCTCATCCCGATACAGTGCAGTAGGCGCTTCTCCAAAACACTCTGGACAAAGCTTCGGTGCATACCTGACCCTGAAGGCAAGGAAGTGCTCATGGGTTCCAGCACTCAGACACAACGCGTAAACACTCCTTGTGCTAAGACGACGTAATGTCTTGACTTTCCTGTCTTCACTGAAGCTGCTGCGGCTGCTTTTTGGGAAAGTTTTGAAGGGCTGCAGTTGTGCTTTTCACACCTGTGCTGGCATATGCCTTCTCTCTCCTCACAGCACCTCCCTAGTGGCTGCGTAGCAGCACATTAATCCACTGAAAGCTGACCCAGCACAAAGAAATAAATCATAGTTTTCAACCAGGTCAGTTTTCAACCAGGCTGTGATCTGACTCATGAGGGAAAGGCTCCCGCCAACGCTGCTGAGACAGGAAGATGGTAATGGCAGAGGGATCACCATCACGAGCTGCAGTTTGGTCTCGGATGAGCCCCAGCTTACTGTGCAGTCATGGTTTTGAAAATATTGCTCAACTTGCAAGAAGGACATTTTCCTTAATTAAATTTCATTTTAAAAAACCTGCAAAAATGACTAATCGATTTGTTAAATAATAACACAATCAACTTTGTATCATTTAATCTTGCTAAAGTTCCACAGCCACTCTTCCCCGGGCATGTTTTTTTTTTTTCTTTTTTAATTAACGTGTAGGACTACATCAAGGGACCATGTAATGGGTGGACTTTCCACCCAACCCACATAAGCTCCTGTAGAAAAAAATACGTTAGTAATTTTGCCTCTGAAATCTTCTTGACAATTCAGGTTTGGAAAAGAGATTACTCCGAGGAGTTTTCATCAGAAACCCTCAGACAGAATTCACTCTGTTTAAAACTGAGTCTTCTAAATGGCTCACTTGTAAATTCTGCTGCGGAGTTTATATTTAAGCAGAAATTCTTTCAATAAACACTACCAAAACAGAACTAAATAATCACTCCATGACATGTAGTTGAAGGTGATGAACCTAATAATCCCCAAAATTTGCCACAGAGTTGCATCAGAAAAGATGATCTCTCATTAAAAAAAACATTTCAAACACGTAAAAATTCCAGCTGCCCTTAGTATTAGTGCCTGCTAATGGAAGACGCACACACTAAGGTGACCTGTGGCAGTTCCAAGTGGGTTTGTATCCCACACACTTCAGCCACAGAAAATATGAGAAAACACAGAGCACACATGGAGCGATGACGTCAAAAGCAAGGAAAGGAAGTGAATCCTGGAAGTATCAGGATTAAGCTACTAAATCACTTACATTAAATATACTTGGGTGATTTTTAGGATGTGACTTACAGTTGGTACGAGGTTAGTTGAAGTTGCACATCTCTTCTCACTATTTCCCTGCACGTGCTCTACCCCCTTCAAAGTCTTTCCCCTAAAGAATTCCCAAGCAAACTCTTCATCTGCTGAAAAAGAAACAAACCAACATAAGCAACCCTGACTTACTGCTTCTGATTTGGGAGGCACTGGAGGTGGAGGTAGGGAAACATCTGAAGACTTTGTTGCTGCGTCGACTGTCCCAGGCACAGGAAGAGACGCACTACCACACTTTGATCGGAAGGATCCTCTGTAATTGTCACATTTGTTCTTCTCACTTAGCGAGCGTGTGAGCGGCTGCTCGCCAGGTTTTCCAGACCCTTGGTCCAACCACAGCTCTTCGTAAGGAAGCTCTGGTTTCGTAGGCAGAAACATCGACTCTTCACCAACCTCAGGAAAAAGATAATCGCTGCTACTGTCACCAGAATCCTGGTACTGAAGTGCATCGTGAGAAAACAGAGCCCATTCGTTACACAGGTCCCTGCAGCCGTGGAGGTTCACTTCGCTATTGCCATGCAAATTGTTGCCATAAACGCACACCGACAGCCGGTGGAAGGACTGCGTGAGCTCGTCCCGCGCATAGCTGAGGGAGTTGGGCACGTGAGCATGCCCGCTGCACCGGCTCTTCTTTGGGCTTTTGCAGTCTTCATTCCAGTCTGTTTTCACATCGCGCACAGCACGGGAATACTCGTCTATGTCAAACTGTTCCTGACATATATTAAACCAATGCTGGATGAGGGATTCGTGCCACAGCTCCCCCTTCACAAGACTGTCAGGTAGAGTAAATTTTGGAAGTGTCAAGTGCAAGGGAAAATGCATGGGAATAATTTTGTTGCCACGAAGCACGCAACAAACCACCACAGTTTTGGTCTGAATGTTGACAAACTTGTACCTGTGTCCTTCACGGATAAAATGCAGGTCGTAAGGGTTTCTGGGAGTAGGACTTGGCACAGTTACATTAACAGGCAGCCGGGTTTTTTCTACTATATTACGAATTGTGTGCTCACCTTCTTGCATCTGCACCTCCAACGGGCTGCGGGTGCTAAACTTGCCCTTACACTGGAATGGGAGACTGATGCTTTCATTGGTCCTGTGGTTCATGCAGATGAGGCAGGGCATTTTGCCTCTGCCAAGCTTGCTAATTGAATTAAGTTTACCAATTTTTTTGAAGATGGTGTTGAGTCGTGACTTCTCCTTCGAAGATTTTGCATAAAGGATTTCTGCTTGCCCCATTAAAGTGAGCTCGTCCCCAGTACTAAGGGTAATGTTGTAAACCTCAGTGTCTTCATTGCATTCACCTGAAGCCACCTGCAAAATAATAATGAAAAAAATTGTTTTTAGCTTGCTGAAAACAACATCGCAAATCATATTAAACCTAACAAGATTGGACTTAAAGGTGGTACTTTGGGAGAAACTATACTATTTTCATTTGAACAGCTGAGTAGTCAGACACATGCGAGAGGTTTAACGTAAAGCTTGGTCACATGACCTTTTTTATAGTTCTGCATATTCTTTCATCTTACTAGAGGGGAAGCAGCCACTTGGAAATGCCAAAGAAGGCATGAGAACAAATATAACAAACTTCAAAATAAAGGACAACTCCCAGCAATTCAAACAGCCAGTTGTGTCACACAGCTATGACAGAGCCTATCTGGATTTGCTTGGGTATCTTTTCTTCGCTCCTTGTTTTTGCTGTAATTTATTTGCCAGGCTCTCGAGGGAAGCAAACATTCTTCTTCCATCAATTTCATCTCCCTGAAGAGCTGAAAAGGTGATCTCATCACTATGAATGAAACATACCCCTTTGATATAACCTCTTCACAGCTAGAGTGAATGACAGATCTATTCCCTGAAGGAAAAGTCAAGAATATTGGCTCTATCCCACCACACGCCCAACTCCCCCTCAGCCTTTAGACTTCCTTCCTCATTTTTTGATCATAATTGCAATTTAAGAGATTAAACAACATATGCAAAGCCATGTGTGTGCTTTTCTACTATAGAAGTTGTACTGGAAATTAAAAAAAAAAGCAAAACAGATGTCCAAGGCTCATTTATTCCTGAATTTATTTCCTTAAGACTGGAATAACTCTTTACGCACAAGACTGCTCTGCTTTCTATTTGAGTGGCTTAATGTGACCGACCAGAACTTAACAAGCTCTTCTTCAGCAGCAGCAGATACTTATTCATAAAAGAAGGCACATCAGCTCATCATCACAGGCCTGCTACAGACTATTTTATTCAGGAACTCTGAACATATTTTTCAAAAGTTGCCAATCCAAAAATAAGGTTGAAAAATATATCCCTCCCTCATCTACGTGACTCCTGAAGACTTCACATAGCTATGTGAAGTTCACATTCCAGCCTTCAGACTTGGACATCGTCACAGGACAGCCACTGCATGAAATCAGAGATGTAATTCCAATTAGTCGGTAATTGAGAAGTGCTGTAAATAATGCTTCCTCTTGTAAGACATGATCCGCAATTCACTCATATTTGTAAAGTCATTATTATCTTCTGGAAACCTCTCGGAGCAAATGGCCAGGCAGCTCAGAAGAGGTGTGCCTTTGGAGTGTTTCAGCTCAGCACTTCCTGACAGGAAGCCATTCAAGCCCTGAATTATCCAAACAAATACTAATTGGCCTAATCCAGGAAACCACTGGGATTTTATTGTACACAGTAGTCACAGTTTACGCCGCTGGCCAGACAATATAATGAAAAGCTGCAACACAAAAGGAAAGCACTCAGATTTTTCTGCTGATAACACCAGAATGATGCTTATTGCCATTTTCTCTTCAGAATCACCAAGCACTGCATTCGCACTGCTGCTGGTGAGGCAGTGGAGCTGATGGGGCTGAAGACACAGGGCTGTGTGCACATCCCATTCAGTCCACCGCATCTCTTCTTGAAAGGGCACATTCTATAAGAATGTGGGTTTCTAGTAATTACAAATCCCCATAAAGGACTTCTTTGGGCAACACTGTCAGACATTTTAATGTGAGACAGCAGTGTTACAGCTTCCTCTTGCCTCCTGCACAGCAGGGACAGAAGCGAGGGAGCTGCTGTAATCCATGACTGCAGGAGCTGCTGCTTTGACAACCTGCAGCTTCTGAGCTTTTTGTGAAGAGCCCGTTCTGAAGGACATGGCGGCTAAAACGTGCAGCCACAGGAGGTACTGAGCCAGCACAGCATCACAGTGAGCCACGGTCACGGAAGCAGTTGCTCATTAGTGGCATCCACTTCAACCAACAGCACAAGGACTGTGACATCAGACAGTCATGTTTAAAGACAAAATTACTCTGAATTTAAAAAATTTGGAAATTATTCTTCCCTTTTCTTGGAATATAGTAACAGCGTAACAATAAGCAAAATATGGCTGAATCTAAAGAAAAACTATGCTGCTATTCTAATTTGACACTGAGAAAAATAATGTGTGCTCTTCCTTCTGAAAAAATATCTGTAAGGTACCAGCTGCTGTCTAAAATGGTAACAAAGAATTGAAAAAGTGAAACCAAAACACTAAGACTGCACAACTGATTTCATTTCTGCTCACAAAATCTTACTATGGTGAAGTTAAGGCTGCAGGTACACCCCAGCAGGCCAAGTGTATTTGAAATTTTAAGTTCTTAAAAGTTCAGGTAGCTAACGCTTCTCTTCTTGTGTGAGGTTAATTCAGTTATTTATTTATTTACCACCTACTAATTAACATTCACAACAAGTACATAGCAGGTAAATACTTGGTGCAGAACATTAGCAACAAATACATCTCTTGACCTGTTGGCTCTACTCCTGCTCCTACAGCCCCATGTGCTGCTGTCTGCCCTTGCCACACCTCCACATCTTCCAGGTCTTTCCTGCGAGCTGCTTCCTGGCCAGTCTGCCTGCTGTAGGGCTAATCCCATGCAGGTACAGGGCTCTGTGCTCACACCGATGAACCCTGGGGGGCTCCCACCAGCCTGGGAATCACAGAATATCCTGAGCTGGAAGGGACCCACAACAACCATCAAATCCAACTCCAGCCTCCACACAGGACCACCCAAATTCAAACCCTGTGTCTGAGAGTGCTGTCCGAATGCTCCTTGAACTCTGGCACTTGGGGCTGTGACCATAGCCCTGGGCAGCCTGTTCCACGCCCACCACCCTCTGCTGAAGAATATTTCCTAAGATCCAGTCATAGAATCATAGAATTAGCTAGGTTGGAAAAGACCTACAAGATCATCCAGTCCAACCATCCACCTACCACCAATAACCCCACTAAACCATGTCTCTCAACGCTATATCTAAATGTTTCTTGAACACCTCCAGGGACGGTAACTCAACCACCTCCCCAGGCAGCCCATTCCAGCGCCTGACCACTCATTCAGAAAAGTAGTGTTTTCTAATGTCTAATTGTCCTGGTGCAACTTGAGGCCATTCCCCCTTGTCCTGTCACTAGTTACAAGAGAGAAGAGGCTGACTCCGAGCTCATGACAACCTCCCTTCAGGTAGTTATAGAGAGCGATAAGGTCTCCCCTGAGCCTCCTCTTCTCCAGACTGAACAATCCCAGCTCCCTCAGCCGCTCCTCATAAGGCCTGTGCTCCAGACCCCTCACCAGCTTCGTCGCCCTCCTCTGAACACGCTCCAGGGCCTCAATGCCTTTCTTGCAGTGAGGGGCCCAAAACTGGACACAGTACTTGAGGTGGGGCCTCACCAGTGCTGAGTACAGACAATGACTTCCCTACAACACTGTTCCTGATACAAGCCAGGATGCCATTGGCCTTCTTGGCCACCTAGGCACACTGCTGGCTCATGCTCAGCCGAGCATCAACCAATACTCCCAGGTCCGTTTCCTCCACAGAACCATCCAGCCACTGTGCCCCAAGCCTGTAGCGCTGCCTGGGGTTGTTGTGGCCAAAGTGCAGGAGACGGCACTTGGCCTTGTTGAACCTCATCCCACTGGCTTCAGCCCAGAGATCCATCCTGTCCGGATCTCTCTGTAGGGCCTCTCTACCCCCAGGCAGATCGACACTTCCTGCCAGCTTGGTGTCGTCTGCAAACTTACTGAGGGTGCTCTTAATGCCCTCATCCAGGTCATCAATAAAGATATTGAAGAATATATTCCTCTGTCTTGAGGCAGCTCCATGCCATTCCTTTGGGTCTTGTTGCTGTCACCAGAGAGCAGAGTTCAGTGCCATGAGGCCTCCCTTCAACCTCCTCTGCTCTGAAAGTGAAGCAGACAGACACAGCCGCCTGGTGGTTAGGAGCTTCTGGGAACAGATTTGATTCACACCAAAAAGTATGCTTAAAGACAAAGTGATCTGATTTCCCAAAGTATTATTGTTTCCCAAAGTACACCACAAATTATTTCCAAAAGGCAGCAGGGATAATACCAAGCCCTCTATCCTCTAAGCTTCCAGCACCAACCCAACAGGATCCATACCTTCAAGCACCCCTGCATGTTTTTACACTACCACTTGAAGTATATAACATGCACTGCCTGCTGTGAAATCACTGCAGGGATGTCAGAACCCTAGACTATTTCATACACTTTGAACTGCTGGCAGCACATCCCACAATATACAATTCCTGTATGAAAGAGAGGGCACTATTGTCTTCTATCTTAGAGCAGCAGTTAAAGCAGCCCAGACTACAGATGGACACAGATTAATGATCTGTTCTTCTGGCACACTGCTGGAATCTCCTCATAATTCTGGAAAATATGTAGAGTTACAGAAGGAACCCAAAAAGCCTTCATTCAGCTGTATAGCACACCAGGAGGGCTGACTGGTCCCAGTGTGACTCCAGCCTGCCCTGCACTTTCAGCTTGCCTCCCCTTTTTGTCTTGCCCATGCTGGAGCCATGCCCTCATCTCCTCAGTGGCTTCACCAGGCCTGCTTTCAATCTTCAGCTATGAAAACAGAAGACCTTGCAACAGGAAGGAAGAGAGACCAGCTGAAGGAATGGGAAGAAGAGGGAAGGCGAACACATTTTCTTCAGACCCTTTAATTTTAATTACTTTGTGTATGCTCCCTCTTCACATCTTCATTTTCAAACAAAGGTTCCTCACTGGACAAATCCAGTGCAACAACCTGTAGCTGTAAATGCCACACCTCTCAATGCCATGATAAACATTAAGTTTTGTCTGATTCTTAGCCTTGGGAGCATCCTGAAATAACTCCTTCCCCAAACACATTTCTCTTCTTGTTTCTTCTCTGTTAAAGCACTGCTTTACACATAAAACAATCAGTTTTGAAGTTTTAATCCACCCTCACCCATCTGCCCTTGCCAATCTTCACTTTCTCATAATAGGTGAGAACCAGTGTGTCTAGCTCTATGGAAGAAGCAGCGTTTGCCACACTATCCTGCAAAGCCTTTTAGAAACAACTAGATATACAAATTGAACAAATCCCAATATGAGAATCCCAATATGTTGAACAAATCCACACAACCAAAAGCAGTCTACTCCACACTGTACCCACTCTCCACCCTTACACATACTGATCCATACTAACAGTTCAGTACTGATACCAGGCTGCTGATCAGAAAGGCTGCTGGCTTGCAGATGTCTTGTCAAACAGGGGGGGTCAAGTCACTCTAATCTTTTAAACTTGCAATTTAATAACCATTCAGAAGCCAACTGTATCTACTGCAGAAGACAGGCATCAGGAAAGTGATGAATGATGATTTAGGCAACACGTTCTTTTGGGAAATCTCAAGCATACTGTTTCTTTTGCTTAAGGAAAGGTTAACTTAGAAAAATAGATTTTGATAACACCTGAGTCAATATCCTGTCTCGAGCTCCAATTGTTCTAATTTGTTACAGTTAAGAGGCAGAAGTCCTTAATCACTTGGGCATGTAAGAACTCCTTATAAAAATGATTTGTGGCTTCATACAACTTGTTATACCTGCTAGATCTTATTAGAGCAATGCAAGCATTGCATTGCCAGTAAAAACGTTAGGACTTTTTCCTAGAATTTTTTTTCCTTTAACTGTGAGGCCTCTGATGCACAGTTGCTACATACAGATTTTACTATTAAAGCCAAGAGAACAACCAGAACATAATTTTTTTTATAGGGTATAGAAAGTGATAAAGATTTTTATTTAATATAAAAGAGAGAGTCCAGAAGAGTTGTAAGCAGAAAAAATAATCAAACTTTTTCAAGGAAGTTAACTATTCTTTCTTTTATAAACGCTTGCCTCACAAGACAGAATAAGCAATTATAACTCTTGGTTATAGTCTACGTGGTAGTCTACGTATGCTTCCCTCTCAGCTTCTTTGCCCTGATTACTACACTAAAAGCTGGCATAAGTCAGGAAGGCCAGCACATGAAAGCTACAGAGCTTCCTACCCAGGCTCCCTTCAGAGCAGCCTTTAATCAGCAAGTAGCAGGTCTACTTCTCTCTCATGCAAACTGCACCAGATTCTGGAGGAAAGAGGCAGTCTCAGCACCGCAGTACCAGAGTCACCAAGGTGCCACCTGTGTGCTGGGGAAGAGAAGAAAAACCTTCCTGGGCCGAAGGAGGGCTGCCTCACAAGGCTGGCATAAAGGCCCAGGGCAATGAGGGGACTGAAGCATGTGTTCTCAAGATGAAGTACTACGAACTAGCTGCAAACCTGTACACAGACTGATTTCAGCCAAATTTTCATTGCAGCACTTGAAAATGCCTGCGTGGGTTACAGTCTTCTAAGTATGTGTTTTTTGAAAACTTGGGGCAAGTTTACTAGGGCCAACAGAACTGCAACCAAATCATGAGATTTCACTTAAATCAAAGGACTACATCAAACAAATCAGCTATCAAAAGTTCACAGCAATCAAACAAAGTCTTCAACAGAAAAGAACCATTACAGGATTAGCTAATTAATGCACATTTCCATCCTTGGAAATCCTCTGCAAACAGTTTCACAGCCTCTCTATGGAGATATCACCCTATCTTCAGGACAAAAATGTTATCCCGGAAGATTTAAATGGTCTCGTAACGCCGATTGGGCTGATTTTTGGAGAGCAGGAATTCGTACCTTGTCCAATGGACAATGACTGAAGGGAATTAGCTTATTCCCAGGTCACTCAGATTTACTGTGCTTGTAGATGCTGCTGGCTACCAGGTATCTGAGGCGACCAACTAGGTATACAAGCACAGTACTGACACATACACATATCTAAAGAAACTAACTTAAGTAATTCTAACCATTACAAAAATCTGGTTTAATCTCAAATTCCTGCTGTTCTGTGAAAAGTACTTGTGACTCTACCTTCTACTCCCAGCTCTGCTTGATGATGGTATGCTTTATAGCACTCCTTCAGGTACACCACAGGCCCTAAATGTCCTGCCCCAGCACACTTCCCAGAAAGCCTGTCTAGCTGGGAAACAGTAAGGAGGGAAGGGAGACATGTGTCCTCTGCCTACCCTAGGGTAAGGTGGCTCATTTTCCTCTTTAACAACTGAACGCACAGAAAATAAAATAAAACCTCCGTTCGTAAATGAGAAAGCAGCAGTTCTCTAAACTACAGTATTCGCTGAAAAATACTGCCTAAGCAGCTCAGACAGATCTCAACACAATCATACAGGAACTGTCCAGTGGCATTCTGTAACTCTACAGGCTCTTTCTTCAAAACTTATCCACAGGAGTGGGTTTTTTAGAATAAGAAAAAATTCCCAGACATCAAGACTTCTCCTCATCGTAAGTGCTTCATTAGATATTTTAGACATTTTTTCTTTTTCTATCAGATTAGCTAACTTCTGATATTCTTAATTTAAGCGAACACACTGCTTTGGACAGAAATCAATTGCATTCTTCCCTTTGCCCAAATCATTTTGACACCACCTCTCTTACACTAAATTGTAGCATACATCATTCTGTTGCATATACTTATTAAACACTTTTACAAGTCCTGTTAATTCATTTTTTAGAAGATGACAACTTTGGGATAGATTTCTATGAAACAGGAAAAATTGCCAAGATAAATACTGCCAAGATAACTGTTTAACTAGGTTAAGCCTGGATTATTATTACTGTTATTTACATTAAAGAGTATGACTAAAATATCTTTTAAGATGGATTTGACATATAACAGTAGGCTACGCTCAATTCTGAGTTTGCTAAACATGACAAAGAGATTTGAGAATACTGGTGCTAAACTCAAGACATAATGTTTTATATTTTGAAAAGCCTTCTTCCAAAATCAGAGCTGCGCATTTCACTGTGCCATGCTCTTGATTTGGACACAGATACACTGAGAAATATTGGCACAGCAATGGATAAGGCTGACAGTTCCAAGATAATAATGATCTTCCTGGGTAAAAATGGAATTTTCTTGTTGCCTTCATTTGGCTAAGTATACCCTAAAAATTCAAGTGTTTCATCTTTCTTCTGTAGTTTTCATTCTTGAGAGGTTCTGCTGCATGGTTTCAGGTTAGTAGCATAAATGTAAAAAAAAAAAAAAAAAAAAAAAAGTACTGAAAGGCAAGAGTCTATGTCACTAAATGCCATCTTCCATGAGCACTTATAGCAGTCTTCAGCAATCTTTTATCACACCTATAAAAAATGCAGTCTAGCTGATGTTCCCCAACTCCAGCAGTGCAAGAAAGAGNTAAAAAAAAAAAAAAAAAAAAAAAAAGTACTGTCCTGAAAGGCAAGAGTCTATGTCACTAAATGAATTAACTAATGAGCACTTATAGCAGTCTTCAGCAATCTTTTATCACACCTATAAAAAATGCAGTCTAGCTGATGTTCCCCAACTCCAGCAGTGCAAGAAAGAGAAGAAGCCATTAAAAGATATGTGGGTTATAAAAATCCCACACTATTACACCCGGGAGTGGGAAAACTCTATACTGGTTTTGCACAAGCAGCATCAGCCAGTCTCCTCCGTAGAGTATACAATGCAAATAGGCACCATTGCATCCCAGCTCCAGGATGCTGTTCTGCTGTTTTGCCAGAACTGACCTACTTTGTGTAGGTATCTTCCAGGAACTATGGGTAAGACAAGGGAGATGAACATGTTCTGTTACCACCGCTTCATGCCATAGCACTGTAGTTTGGCGATGGGAAGCTCTCTACCAGCATTGCTGATCCAAAGACAAGTTCAAGAGGTGTGCATGCACAAATACACGCACACACACACACACACACAGAACAAGCCCATCTTTTCTATTTCTTTTATTCACAATAACGCTACAGTAATTCTGAGAGAAGCAACACCATCATTTCACCACGCACGCTCTCTGAGAATAAGGCTTTCTGGACAGGGATTTGAGCAGCTGCTGCTTACCAGAAAATAAAATTCAGACTGCTGGAAGTGGGAGGACAAAGGGGGCAACAAACAACGTTTGTTTAAAATCTGGCAGAAACATCCCAATTAGATGAATTATGGGATGCACCATCAGGACTGCTCCCTAAAGTGCCATAGGATAGGACAGTCCTTCTAGGATGTGTTGATTTAGTGCTGCAAAAATGATCCCAAAGAGCACCACCGCAGAAGGCAGAACTAAAGACCCATTTGTCTCAAAAATCACACTTCCCACACAGCGCTGTTGCTCGTTTGCCATGTATATAAAGGTTGTAGCAGTTAATCATTGAGACAGAGATAAATATTTATTCAGGGACTACCTTAACGTTGAATGTTATTTCCTCCATGACGTAAACTCGTTCAGGAAATGCTTTAGCCACCTCCTCCACACTGTTAAAATACTGCACTGGCTCCTTAATATCTCGGTCTTGTTCCAGCAGCTTAAACTGCCCTGAAAACAGATGATAAACAGAAGAGTTGTAAGATATTTACATTGGACAACTGTCACTGTGGCAACTGCTGGCTCAACTTCTTCACTATTTTCCTCGGTCAGTTTTTCCGGTTATCAGCAGCCAAAATACAAAATGAAAGATTGCAAAGAGCCTTCCGAACCTGCCATGAAGGACACCCAGTTTCACCAGGGCAGAACAAAAAGAATGTGTGGGGGCTGCAGATTTTAAAAGATCCTTTTATCGCATGCTGGCTAGAAACAGTAAATAACTATTAAGGCTTCTGTGTTTATGTACTTAATTCACTGTAATAGTATCTGTAAAGATAACATTTTTTGGCCCCTAATAATAGAAGTGTTACAGAGAGAAAACACACTCAGTACTATAAAACCCAAAGCTGTAAACACATGTTTTTTTTGAAGTATGTATTTTAGTGTCATCAAACAGCTCTGAAAGAACGTGAGGCTACATTCCTTTTCTCCTAGACTTTCCTAACAGTGGAACAGCATGGAACAGCATCTAGCTTTCCTTAATTACAAGCTAAGCCCTCTGAGAACTTCAGCAGTGCAAGAAATGAAACCATACACATATAAAACCCTTTTGAAGATGGCCAGCCTCAGACAAGCATCAGGAAGAAGCACTTCTTGCTGACTTTCCCCTATGTGTTCAGTGTTGTGGGAGGCAAGGACCAGCACCAAGGAGCAATTGCTCTTGTGTGTAACAAACATAAGGTTTAGAAGTTTGTTTTATAAATACAGCCATAAAAAACTCAGACAGATACGTTGCTGTTTGTGTGAGAGATCAGTGGAGCAATCTCCCTAAATTTAGAAACATTAACTACTACTAGGCGAAAGGATGATCTCAGTGAGAGAACAGCATAGCAGGCCTCCTTGTAAGGAGCAACTCAAGAAAATGAGAAGTCGTCTGACTAAAATCTGAGGTTTGTGCATCTTCTGTAAATCATATTTTAAAATTAGCAATGCACCCAGGCACTGGCCTACTGCTCACAGTGCTCAACTTCATGAAAATTCATCCAATACATCAGGATGTCTGCCACCTACAGAAGTATTCCTTCCGCATTGTTGTGCACCATACACTGTTTCTCCTGCGTATCCCCATCAGACATGTCCAGAGGATTCACCCATATAGAACAGCTAAAGATGTCATGTCTCTCATGTGCTGTTTTGCAACTGTTTAATAAACCACCGCCCCTCAAAACTCAGTCATCTGGGAGTTATTCTAACTCTATGTCTGCTTCAGGACACTCCATTATTTGAAGCTCAGCCAAGCCAGCTCAAGTACTTCAAACATCAGTGGTACTGTTCCTGTAGCAGGAACAGTAAGTCTTTGGTCTGACCTGGTGATGCCATTCCTACAGTGAACCACATTGCTTTCATACACTGCAGGGATGGCTTCACCAGGTCAGACCAAAGTTCTGCCTTGTGCGGAGAAACCTGGGGCTCAAGGATGCCCAGAGCAAAGGTTTTAGCTAAGTAGGTCTAAATTTCTACCCTGTAAATTTAATTGCTTCCTGAAAGTATCTAAATGTTTTAACAAAATCAGATGCCCGACCCAAAAAAACATTGGCAACTTCTTCCACAGGCTTTACAGTACTTCCAACATGAAGGGCAGAAATTTTAGGAGTAACAAAGCTATCCCTGCTAGACACTACAGGTAGCCATAAGAAACCCACAGCAGATGAGCATTTGAAAAGAGCACTTCAAGTACTTAACTTAGTAGAAATATACCAGCATTGTGCAGTTGAATTCCTTGAGCCCATTCTGGCGCAAAGCAATCAAGGAGGAACCATGTAGACTGCACCTCTGGAAAACAGGCAGGGAGGTGCTCTGGCAAGAGAAGCTGGAAGTTGTGTTGTTGATAAGGGACAGAGAGGGAGAGATGAAGGGAGGACAACTAGGCATTTCATTGCCAGGTCACCATACACAGACAGCGTCGTTCTGGTTTTGGGTCTTCCCTGTCAGCCGCTTCCTAATTCGGAGAAAGACGCACTCTCCAGGCCTGCAGGCCCTCTTCCATCCAGACACACTGATCTCCTACGAAGGAATTTCTGGAGAGTGCACAAGCCGAGTGACGGCAGACCTTCACCTACATGCGCCAAGATATCACGCAGCAGCAGGGATTACGTGTGGAACCAGGGAGTGCCTGATAGCACAGAGAAACAACCACGCTGCAGCACAAAGCCAATGACAGTATTACACAAATAGTCACTAGGGATGACACGTTTTTAAATTTGACAGAAGTTGTCACAGTGTTCTCCGTGGGTTAACTACTGGCTTTAGCTCGCTCCTGCTTGCTTTGGAATTGCTCTACAGGGAGCATCATTGCCCTCTTCAGTTAATGGCACAGCCACCTGGCTACAACTCTATTGATTGCCCAATTTGGGATCTAGGGGTTTGATCTGTGGGATTCCCAGCTGCAGTCACTATTTGAGGCAAACTGTGATTACAATTTACAATGGCATTTTATACTTTAGTATAAAAGTCCCCAGAGGAATAAACAAACAAAATTACTGCAAGTTCTAGAAACCTCAGACAGATCTGCTAAACCTAGTGGGGTTACCTCTGATTTAACACCCTTACGTACAGAATGGAGTTGAATACAATACTGCATGGAAGCTACATAATTGTTGGAAACTGTGAGATACTGTGGAGATAACATTTTGCTAGTTCAGAAATAAATCAGGAACTCTTGCCCAAGAGTGGGAATTGAGTTGAACAGAGTAACAACATATGAATTCATACGAATAATGGAGAAAAACATCATCTTTAACAATAACATTATCCAAACAACACCCATCCAGCACTTTGAGCGAGGTCTTTAATTCTAGGTCCTCTAGTTACTCTGTCTGGAAGTATATAGTATTATTTTACTATGACTGCAATTTATTTAACAATACGTAGGTCTGGTGGCAACAGAAAGCCAGTCATCCATTACAACTCAAACTTCTACAAAATAGTCAAAAATTCCTCCCCACAGAACAAAAGCTTTAGGCTGTCAGCAACTAGGAGCAGGGTCTGCTAGCTACAGCAGGCTTGCACATGTTCTTGTATACAAAAAAACCAACATCAGCTGGAGTATTGCTCTGGTACAAAGAGATGCTCAGAACCATCTATGTAGCTATCTGTGTCATCCTCCCTTCCTTCAGCTGAGCTGCACAAACACAAAGCTGTCTGTGCCTTCATTGCTAATATACAGCAATTCACAAGGAGGCAGACTACAGAGGAGTACATACAGACCCAAAAGCATATAATAAAAGGGCAGCATTAATCTTCTCCTGTTATGAAATCAAGTATTCTGTGCATGGAAGCTGTCAGGACTGGACGTTAAAATGCTTTTCCTTTGGAAAACCCTCTGGATTTTCTATAGACTTTTTTTGAATTTATTTCTTCATTGAAAAAGGCAGACTTTTCTACTGGAAGGGGAGAAAAAGGGCAGAAGAGGGGCCTGCAAAACAATTTCGAGCCAGATGTCAAGTAAGTAACAGGGAGGAAGGAGACAATTACTTATTATGTTCCTCCCCAGTCTCTACTCAAATTGCCATAAAAAAGAGAGCATAGCTGAAACACAAGTCAAATGGACGTAAGACTGTCTTGACTACAACCTGAAATGGAATTTTATTATCCTTCACAACAGACAAAATTCCATCAAGAGACTTTACAAAAGTGACAGCAAGCTTAAACAAATTACTGCACAATTTAACTGCACTAATGAGGAATGTGACAAAAAATTGAAGAAAATCTAAAGCTACACCTTTATAGAACTATTCATCCTCCTCTCTACTGCTACTACAGAAAGAATAATGAAACATTCCTCAGCGCAGGTTCAGAAAGATCAGATATTTGTTATATTTGCATGGCCCACTGAGCAGGTGTGGTTACTCCTTTGCAGCCAAGTGCAAGGGAGTAATGAACAACCACTGCAAGCCTTATATCTCTTTATCTCTGAGTCTGGCCTCTGGCAGACAGAGTATTGGAACAATTTCATTCTAGTATATATTATCTACACAGATTATGAAATCTTATTTCCGTGTGAAGGTACTTACAGCAGAGACTGTAAATCCACTACTGAAGGAAATGAATCTGGAAAGATAAAATGCAGGGAAAGAATTAAACCACGGCTTATCCCCCAGTTTATGGAGGCATTTATTAAAAATGAGTAGGAAGATCGGTCCATCTTCCTTCTTGCCAGAAGCCGAACACTTGCGAGCAGGATCTGCCCTAGGTCATTAACTAGCCCTTTCTGTTCCGGCCTTTCAGTTGCTTCTGTCACTTCCACTGCTCAGGCTCTTGCAAGTTTATGGGTGTATAGAACTGCAATGCGCCTCATTCAGGTATTTCTGCAATTTAAGGTCTGCTGGTCTTAGCAGCAATCTCCCCTTCACACCCAAACAGCCCAGATGTTATAAATGCTCTGACTTGTATATCCAAAACAAAAATCAGACTGTTCTGTAAATAGTAAGAAAAAAGTAGCTGTATGTCATCAGCAGAAAACATGGAAGATCACCAAAACATCTGCTCAATTGCGTTCACTGTTAGAAGTTTCCCTAAGGAGGCAGGAGTTGTATTGTCTTTCAGCAGCTTTGATTACTTAGCAAGTCTCACATCTCTATGTGAGACTACATGCAAAGCCTTGAGCCTCTCCAGAATGCGCAGACAGCACAGCAGGATAGCCAAAGTACTGCAGAGGTTTATGTTTCATATTATTTGTTGACTGCTGACTGCATTTCAGTATTTTAAAGAAGAACAGACCTGAGTCAAAGAGAAAAGGCTCTCTACCTTCCAGATCACCACAATTCAGGAAAAAGATGATTTGTGTCTACAGTTTTTTTTTGCATTTCCATGCATCAAGATGATAGGAAACAACTTTCTTCCACTCCAAAAGGGTGATCCTTGATATAACTGAGCAGAGTTGAACAGCTAAAGAGTAAATAAGAAACAGTAAGGAGGGCAAACAGAGGTAGCTTGCTAGATGCTAGGGAGAATGTCAGTTTATTTCCTCACTTTTCCACTCCATCAACTATGTCATATGTGAGAATTATTCCTTCCTTTCCTAATCTTCAGATAATACAGCCAGTCAAGAATAACCATGGCAAACCAAAGACTCTAAAATAATAGATTAAAACAATCCTAATTTCTGCCGCTCCAACCTACGTGCAATTTTTTAAAATCAGTTTTTTATTTGAGTTGACACTGTCAAAATGTCACTGCATAGAGCCTATATGTGGCATTTTAGCATTTCAAAGAGTTGCTCAAGGACACTGGTTGAAGATGCCTAGACCTGAGAGAAGGCAGAAAGAGCAAAGAACACTTTGAACATGGGAATGTATCACTAAGTCAATAACAAATGGTTTGGCAGACATGCAGAAGTACCAGTGAGCAGGAAATTAATGCCTTCCTTTGCTTTTGTCATCTTCCAGCTTGCAGAAATCCAGAGCTTGTTCACAGCTCTCCACAGGACAGAAGTTTACCACGGAGTTCAGGTGTTTTGGAGCAGAAATGCTCCTAGGTCTCCACTGTAGAGGAGACAGTCAAGGGAGAAAAGACTCATTATGGAGGAAAATGGCAAATACAAACAGCATGTTGCTTTTACAGAATGCCGTTTTCAACAACTGGAGCAGACAGCAGACCTCAAGCCAACTTGTGCAGACAGGCTCAGAGCTCAGTGCCCGAGGAGAGGACAGGAAAGCTACTGCTCCATCTAGCAGGGTTCCTCATCAAAGAAGCTACTGGCTTCACCTTGGACTAGAATCTGCCAGAGAACTGATGTGGGTATGATTATGTGGTAAGTTAATCTCTCCATCAAATAAAAAGAGCAAGGAAACCCTTGCTGGTACAGATTCACCCTTATTCGCCACACTGACAACTTCTGAGAGTTATATAAAGGAGGCAGAGAAGTAAGGTGCAAAGATGGAAGTTTTTCTGAGTTATTCATAAGAATTTATTAATGTATTGTAGCCTGCTGAAAGCTACAGGAGGTTATAAAAGGGTAGAGAATACAGCAGGAAAACAGAAGAGTCTCAGCTTCCAAAGGGTAAGGACTGGCCCACAAACTAGAAAAGCTACAATTGAATCTTACATTGTAATCACCATGAAGTAGCTTTGAAATACTGTCTCTGTTTTTTAAGAGCCGCCTGTCTATACTTCTTCCTTGAGGGGAAAGGGATAGAAGAGTACTTCCCGTGTCCCCAGCTGTCCCCAGTCATTTGGAAATGTTGGGAATGAATTAAAAAAAACAACAGATGAAAGATGAACTAGGGACATATCTAAGTAAACATAATACAATTAGAATTCATCAAGTGTACTGGAGCTAAACTTATGGCCCTGTGAAGCAGAGGGCAAGGCACAATGGCACATTCAGTCAGAGATTGTGCAATGTTTCATGGGGAAGGAGCCCTTCAGATGAATAGCTTTACTTCTCAGAAGTATTATCAAGATTTTGAAGCCTTAAATGCCTTTATTCCTCTCCGTGTTATGTCTGCTGTACAAATACCCATTCAACCACAGCATAATGAGTCAAGCATCAGAACCTAGTGAGACATGTCGAAGCAGAGCATCAGCATGCTGACGCACCACCTGCTCATATGCATACCATTGGAGAGATCAAGGGAGGGAATCCAACCAAGTTTCCCCACACTGCAACACAATGATTGCGCTTCTCATCTAAACCTCTAATCCCGAGCTGCTAAAGCAATGCAGATGATACAGCCTAGCATCCTATTTTCCAAATCTTACTTTTATGACTCTTAAACAGTGTAACAAAGTATCTGATTCTATTGGCAGCATAAGGTAGAGAAATCAGTTCAAATGGTGACTGATGATAGTTTAAAGCAGATTTAAGTAACAGAAAATGTATGAGAGGGAAATCTAGTTTACTGATTACGTAAAACTACAGACAGGAAACAAGTCTAACCTCTACCCTTTGTTTCATAAGTTATTATCATCACAAATGCTAGATTACCACAATGAAATGTTCCATTTTATGGGGTCATGCTGGAGCATCTTGACTAGTAAGAAGTTAACTAGATTCAACTTACTCACTGGGTTAACATCAATCTAACTAGTAATTAACATCATTTCATTCCTTTCCCATGTGCTGCCAGCAGATACCACAAAAAAAATCCACGGTTTTCTGTCAGCATTCAAGATCACACACTTCAGTGGCCATGCAGAGCAGTCTGGTGGCTACTGCACTGTCTGCCTTTCTTCATTACTACCAAGAAAAGCCATTGCTGGTTTCCTGTTGAACAGTAAGATCATAAACACACACGCATGAAGATGTTATGCTCTCCTGGTGAACAGCAGAGCTAATTCAGACTGCAGCACAAGGCATCAAGAGCAAGAGAGTAAAGTTACAGAGAGCCCAGCTAAAACAATCCAGAGCTTGCATGACAGCGTTGAGATGACTTTGTTTACAAGCAGATGTCTGATAAGAAGCTTTCCTTATGTGCTTGCTATTCTTTTCAAGCTGCACTGGAGGGCCACTTACTTCTCAGTTAAGAAAATGCTAAGTCACTAAAGAGCTAACAACTCTCATTCCTGCAGAGGCAACCAGGATCCTTATGAGAACCTCTGCTGGAAATGCTTGTCACCAGCAATGATCTGAAATGAAGGTAAAGCCAATGCGTCCCCCACCTAACAGAAGCCTCCACCAGAAACTGTCCTCCCTATGAAAGGCTGGAAAAAGACGTGGTACCAAATGTGAAAAAGTATGTGACTACTGTTCTTATCGTACTTTAAATCACTTGTATTTCTGAGCAAATAAACCACTTTCATTTATACTTGACACATCAAAGCTGATTCAGAGCTGAAAATCAGACCTGAGGAGTGGTAACTCAGCTCAGATCTGCAAATCCAAGTTCAGGAACAAAATTTGCCTTGGATGGCATATAAGCCTCTTAGGAGAATCTTATTTAGTCCAGGAAATAGAACGTTAATTTCCAGTATTAATATTTATTGATAAGCATATGTTTTTTGAAACGGTAAATTCTATTTTTTGCATTGTTCTACCCAAGCAGATTTTCCTATTTTAGCGAAAGGCATTACATACATTGAAATTTCAGAGGTAGTACAGACTTAGTCTGTCTTTAAACTTATTATCTAGGTGATCTCCTCCCGGATCATCAGTATACGCCAGTCTCAAGTCATTACAAGAACAAGGCTGTCTACAATAGATTAACATTTAATTAAGGCACAGAAGAAAGTTATGATGAGAGTAACAGAATGAACCCCTCGTTAACATCTGAAATTAATACTACTAGGTTCAAGCAGGCTCAAACAGGCCATATTAGAATACCTGTTAAAGATCAACTAGACGGGCTGGAGATTTTGTATCACAGCTGCATCAAAAAATTCTGCCTTTACCATGAATTTCCTCATTAACATCTACTTAGGCTGATGTTGCCACCAGCAATGGTGCAGCTGTAGTTTATAACATATGACTCCAAGTTTCATACAGTCTTGTCCCTCCCTCAAGAAGACACCTTCTCATGGGAATCCACATAGGAAGAAGCATTTCTTCCTTTTCACTCTTAATATCTTGGTTGGTATAACAGACTTAAGTTTCTTAACTGAAGTATCAATGAAAAAGTGAAGAGTTTAAGAGCAGCAGTATGTCACAGTCCAAACTATGGACAGATGGAAGAGACATCATTCCTAGAAGAATAACTGAGTTTGGAAAGAGGGTAATCATTTTAGCGGACCAAAAGTTTACTGCACTGAAGAAAGCAAACGTTTGCAATTTAGAAACCATCAGGTCCCAGCCTCTGTGCCAGGCCTGCTCTGAATTGTTTCACTTCATTTTGTTGATTAAAAAACTGGGAGAGAGAATTACTGCTACAGGAAGGAAATGAAGATGTGCAGAAATGGAGAAGCATACTTTTGGTCACAACATGGATTTCAGAGATTCTAAACAAGCAACTTCTGAATTTGTACCAGTCTTGTCCACTGGACAAATTGATGGATTTGGAAGCCATCTTTCAGAACATATATTTGACAGAACTGAGGTGGCTTTTCCAAATGACTTCATACACATTCTTTTACATCTAGTGGAGTCAAAGCTTTTGCTAAAGAAACAGCAATGACTGCTAAGCTTAATCATTAACTTAGTCTAACTCAGCAACAGCTTTTGTTTATTTCATAAATATAATGCCCACCAAAACTCAAGCTATGAGTGTTCCTGTCCCACCGTAAAGATACGGCCTGCACTCACAAACCCATCACCTTCTCTTTCTGCTGTTTTGCTGACAGAACCTTTTCATCCGACTACTCCCACACCAGAATCTCCATTTCTACGGCCTGACTTTAACTGCATTCATTGCTGTTGTGCTGCTTGAGCAACCTTTTGTGCCCTTCAGGTTCTGACCCCGCTCCCCGTTACGCAGGCCGTGGTACGAGTGTAGGCCGGTGCGCGGTAGAATAGCCCAGCTGACAAGGACAGCCATGTATGCAGCACTGCTGCTGGCAGGCACGTTCAGTGCAATAAACAAAGCTAAAGAAAAAAAGCATTCACAGAGCAGAAATCTTTAAAATGTATGCAGTCCAATACTGTATACAAAGTGCTTTTGTTTCATGTTCAGGAACAGGTTTTATAATTAACTGAATGGGAAGAGTTTTAAAAACCAGGAACAATGACTGAGTCAGCAGTTCCAGCTCTTGGTAACTCACAGGGCTTTATATGAGGCAGAATATGCATATTTCATTCAGAGTTAGACATTTTTATCAATGTGGAGAGAGTCTTCAGAGCCTGGGCTTGGTAGCCTGAAAGAACGTCTGTGCATTATAGACTGTCTCATTGTTCCACAGCTTGTATCTCATTCACTCACTGAATACACATGGTTCGCAATCTCCAGCATAAAATCCTATTTCCCCACCCTGCTCCTCAACTTAAATCTATTGAAATATTTCATGCAAATTACTAGAAGACCTGTTGCTCTAATAGCTCTCAACACTTGCATATCAACAACAGAAGGGAGAGGCTGTTGTTTTTTTCAAGCAACTGAAAAGTATTTTATTAGGAAAGGCTCTTTTTTTTTTTTTCCTTTCCCTCACCCCCCAAAGCCTGGCACAGGCTGTATCTTAGCTTACGCATTTATAAAATGCTTAAATTGGGTGTGAATGCAATTTATTATAGGTCTGACCACCAGCAATTATGAGCAATCTCTGGAAAAAAGTTCACTTTACTTCTGGAACAAATTAAACAACGTATTTCAAACTGAAATTAAGCCAATTTCCAAAGAAACTCCTTATTTACATAGTAGATCCAGCTTATTCAGCTAAGGTCTCCGGCCAAAGTATTAAATCTACTTATGCTACAGCTAAAACTATATTATAGATAATTTAAACAAGTGTAAAGCCAAAATAATAGACAATCTGAAAAATCACTAAATACATGTATTAAGTTATGCCCTCAAAATGTTGTTGTCCATAACACTGGAATATCCAACAAGCATGCAAAATAATTTGCAGCAAACATTTCTAACATTTATTTACAGCCAGTAGTCATGTTTACACCATCATCTTGGCTGAGAAGGTGTTTTGCTACCTGTATTCCGCATGTGGTAAAAGCCATCTTTTCAATCACTGTGTGCAAAAGCAGTAAAGTCTGTCAGAATCATTTATCTGGTTTCCAGTACAAGCCAACGCTGACTGAGGGTTGTGCAATTTATCTACAAAGTCAAGAAAGCTCTCAATAACAGTACAAAATGAATGAAGGCAGCTTTTAAGAATCAACATTTTGGCATACGTTCACAGCATATGTGAAAGTGTCACAGAAAAAAAAAAGCAGATGAGCTGAAAAATGAGTGAATGGAGTTGGTGGATAAGAGCATACTGCTTCAGCATCATCACTTCATTTAATTTTCATGTCTCCTTAAAAAGCCAACAAAGACAATAAACCTAAAGATCTAAGCAAGGTACACATCTTCCCTAGCTCTTCTGAATGTATTCTGTCACACAAATTGTTTCACTAATTGGTTCAATAAAGTACCTTAAGTAAGTTGGTTACCATCTAAAGCCCCCCTTGGCCGTTTGAATGGTTACAGTTGCATCTGAACGGTGAAAAGAAACAGCACATCCAGCCAATTTTTCCTTCTTACGTCTGTCAGCTTGCTGAGAGTAAATGAAACGCCCGTTAACAGCCAGCCTGGCCTAACACTGCCCAACAGAAAGTAAATGCTACAGACTACACATCTTGTGCTTTAATTTTTGTGTTTCTAGAAGACCACTCAGGTGATTTTGTTTTCTCCATGTAAATGATAATACATGATTTTAAAAGTTACACCGCACCTTGCTAATGCTTCCTGAAATGATAGTGAATAAGTTATCTGTGTTTGTAGTGAAATATTTTCTCTAATACTGGCTTGGGGCATCTCCAGCTAAAAGCCATTTTTGTACCAATTCTATTGTGTAGCCTTTCATGGAAAAGGCTGTGAAGTGGTAATTATCAAAGTGTCTGGTCCCCTACTCATCTTTGAATGCACACATGCTTTCACAGATGCTAGACTGTCATTAGATATGTTATTACACACTAATCTTTAAGTACAGAAGCTAACATTATCAGCTGCAAATGCTCTACAGAAACTCTGTGCATTAGACTTCCATGAAAGAACTTTTCCTTTAAAACAAGGTTACATCAGCGCTACCTCTGAGTCTAAGAAAAATACCATTAGCACCTCTGAATCAAAAAGAAAAGTTGTTCATTGAATAATGAAACTAAATCAATACTAGGCAGTTTGCGTGAACACAAAGATTTAAGGTGGTGAAGGATCCATGGATAGGAAAACAACAACTGTTTTAGACTCTTAGAACTGGTTTACTAGAGAAGTTGGGAGAGAGAAAGAGAGACCAAGTAATGCTTAGAGACCAGAAAGACTGGTAAATCAAGCTGGAAGCAACTGAAAATTCAGAACTGTCAAAAGATTAGTCTCTGCCAGTGCTATTGCAGAGTACTGAAATAGTTTCCTCACCAGCCTAATGCTACCTTTCAGGAAAACAACTATTTCAGTTTTTTAAGCACAGGGAGCAGAGCTGCAAAAAGAAACCCTTCCTTTCAAATGACACAAATTGCACTTCTTGAATCAGTAATTTCGTAAAAATCTCCTTTTCTTCCTTTTTCAACTACACTACTGCAAACCCAGCAAGAGCAAAGCTCAACTGTGTAAGTGGCCTCCCACATACTGAGCCTTTTCCACAGATACAGAGAAGCACACTAATTATCCTGCTGCAGCAGATCATTTGGAGAAGGGTCACCTGCTGGAAGGAAGTACCCCAGCACTTTTCTCACACTTACACAGAATCACAGAATGGTCTGGGTGGGAAGGAATCTTTAATGATCATCTAGTCCAACCCATTGCCAAGAGATGGGAAACCTCACTGGATTAGGCTGCCCAAAGTTCCATCCAATCTCACCTTGAACGCTTCCAAGAATGGGGCAGCCACAACTTCTCTGGGCAACATATTCCAGTGTCTCACCAATTCCATAGTGAGAAATTTGTTCCTTATATCTAATCTAAATCTACTTTGTTTTAGCTCAAAACAGATACTCCTTGTCCTATTGCTATATGCCCTTGTAAAAAGTCTCTTTCTGTCTTCCTTATAAGCCCCCCTTAAGTATTGAAAGGCTGCACTGAGCTATCCCCAGAGCCTTCTCCTCCTCAGGTTGAATAACTCCAAGTTTCTTAGCCTGCCATCATTGGACAGGTACTCCAGTTCCTGGATCATGCTTGTGGCCATTCTCTGGACCCACCCTAACAAGTCTGTGCGTGTTGTGTGTTGAGGGCCTCAGAACTGGATGCAGTCTACCACACCGTGTTGCCTTGAGGGGATCAAACCCTGTCATTGAAAGATACAGTCTCCCATTAGAAAACTTGGCCAATGGTACTTGTTGTGTTCACAGGAAGCAGTCATAGGTACTGCTTCCATTGACTGGACATACAGTGCAATAGCTAATTGGCTTATCAACATACAGTTTCACTGGTCATTTAACTAAACTGATATACAACACATTTAATTAAGTCCCTGAAAGACAGCGATCAGCTCAGCTAAGTCAGATACAGTCAGATCGCTATGCCACCTTACCAGAAAGTCTCTCTGACTGAGGGATGTCAAAGTTTTTAATTTCAGGGTCCTCACCTTTCTTCCTTGTGATTGTTCATTCTTTGAGTACAACAGGCAAGCTTCCCTTAGTGACTCTTAATCCTAAATTGTTCAGATTGCTGTATACCTGAGTACCTGTGGGTTATTCTTCATCATACCCTAGGTGTTGAACTCCTGCTTGCTACAGGCGCTTCACGGCTGATCACACATCTCAGCTGCTAGCTCCAGGAAGATGCAGTAGAGCCAACTTTCAAAAAACTGTATGCCAGATGACCCAAGATTTTTCTTGGACGGGAGTCAGGAAACCACTCTATGCACTTTCCATCTGATTCACATTAAATGAGCCTTACAATAGCCCAACACCACAAAGCGATAAACATCTGCAGTGTGATAGGAAGGTGGCTGTTTTCCACAGCAGAGAAGATGACTGCTGTATCTGAACAGACTGAAGGTGTACAAGCATCATGTACAGTATCACAGACATCTGCCTCCTTGAACATGCAGGCCTGACAGCAGCCATGCAGATAGGGCAACACACGGTTTAATCCTCAGCAATGCAATCAGCCTTCCAGAGACTCCAGGCAGGCAAACCTTGGTTGCTGCCACACACCGAGCTGCTGCTGCTTCCCTGTAATTGTAAAGCAGGCAAGTCAGTACATGCTGTGAGCTTAAACATTCACAGTGCTGTGTGGGCAGACCTAAAGTGTGTCTCACTTTCAGGGTTTACCAGAGCTAAGTCTAAGGCCGTGTCAGAGAGCAGATGTGTGAACTCTACTCTCATCTTTTTGCAGAGCTGAAGGTTTAGCATTGCCTTTTGTGTTACTTCTTCCCTGTCAAACATCACGAGATGTGCCAACACTCCTGCCCCCCTTTCCCTCACACAGAATAATATTACTCTGAAGAAAATGAAAAGCAAGCAAATGAATGTGTTGAAAACACCACCTGTGACTCTCCTGTAGCAGTAGCACACCTGGAAATCAGTATGACCCCAATTTCCTAGTAAAGGATAAAACAGTGAAGAAATCTATGCCACTAAAAATGATTTTTTTCTTCTAGTTTTAAAAAACCTTCAGAAAAATTAACAGGCATTGTCCCCAGAGTAATAATAAAAGAGGATAAGTTTATCTATGGCCATATAGCACATCACTCTATAACGATCAACAAAAGTGAACTAAACCAGATACTACCTTCAAAAACAGAAAAACTATATAATTAGTAGCTCACGTGACAGAAATACTAAGCCCACAAAATTTATGTCTTTATGCAAGATCATAGCACAACGCATTAGGGGCTAATCCAGGAACTCCAAATAATGTAATGATACTTTCTACTGAAAAATTAAACCATACATAAAGCTCATAATATCAAGCTTTCTAACATGTTTCTGCTTTTGATACCCAAACTCTGTCCAAAAATAAGGTTTTCACTTCCCTTTTGAAATCTGATTCCTCATCCATGGCTGAACTCAAGCAGTGTTGATGTTACGTGAGGGAAAATAAACAAGTACTGGGTTGTCTGATCTATCTTTACAGCAGAATTCGACCTCTGAATACTAATAACTTCTTAGAATGACAACTCTTTCCATCCACATGAAGGCACTAGGGTGATAACAATCAGAATTTTTTTTCCCCCCCAGTATCGCACTTCTTCAGCTTTTTCTTTAAGGTCCACAGTTGGGATCTCATTCCTCATTGAGAACTGTGAGCTATGAGTTTTGGCTGCCTCCTTGAGAAAAATGTGTGAAGTACTGAGCATATGCAATTTAAAGACATAGAAGTGACAGTGTTTCTGCTGGATCAGATCATCCATCATCCTCAGGAGCTGCCCATCAGGAAGGTCTGGGCAAAGCACAGCACTCTGGCTCCCATCAGCTGAACAATAGCTACACTAAGGAGAATGAGATGAGTAGGGATTTGATTAAAAAAACTTTTTTTTAAAAAAAAACAACACAAATTTGCATCAACAGATTAATTTTCTGAAGGAAGAACACAAGCCTGCGCATCTCATCTGCTTTTCACTTTACACTGGCCATTTCCTTGTCCATTTTTTTCCAGCAGCCTCTTTCCTATGAAATCTATTTTGCTGAGTGCACAAACTGGTTCTGTTTTCAGCAGCTTGATTAAACTTTTCTGCCCCTCGTGCAGATCTAACGTGTGGGACTTACTTCTTCTCTGCAGCAGAACTATTCTGAGATGCCTTCTCAGTGCTTCGCCACCACAGAAAAAGATGCGTGCATACAGACCAAGTGCCCCCAGGCAGGTCTGGATAAACTCACAAACCGGAAAGCAACTTGCATTCATACTACACACCTCTACTGTTCATTTCAGCTGATGATTTAAAAGCCCAGTCTCTCCCAGCTACAGAATCAATCTTTTTGCCCCAGTCAGAATCATATATATACACAAAGAGAGAGAACTGCTCCAAGAAATCCTTGGAGCAGAGCAACCGATTGCACAACATTATGGTCAGGGAACCATGAAGATGGGAAGCAAATTTCAAGTCACTACTTCAAATCCAGCAGGGCAGGAGATGCACAAGCTTGCAGTCACCAGTTATTGCGTGGTACAATTTTCTATTTCCACTGTGGATTTGAGAAGTCTTTCAATTAAAAAACAAACAAACAAAAAATTCAACACCAAAAACCAACCAACCAAAACAACAAAACACTTCAAACTGAACTCAATATATGGTCCTGTAAGTTTCAACAGGTTAGCCTTCCCAAGAAAGAGTGGTGTAACAGAAAGTTAATTCTGCCAACTGATTTCAGACAGCTATGAAGAGCATTTATGTATCCTCACTTGCAGAGTTCACCCATACTTACACTAACAGCCTGTATTTGACGACAAATTTCCTGGTGATGGAAATGCAATACAAAGCAACAGCAAAATGTCTTACACACACTGCTGTCAATGTAGCAGAGAAAAATTAACCTGCATCCCTCTGGTTAAATAACTGTTTCATCAGTACACGTCAGGCAGCAGGATCTGGAGCTATGTATATGTTCTTTTAATGACTTCCAAGTAGTGTTTGCTCATTACGGTAATTAAAATAATAGCTCAATCCTTTCAGGGTCGACAGTTTTCTAAAAATTAAACTACTTTATTTCAGCGTCATTCATTGTGCAGAGTGGGAAATCGTTCCTACACCAGAAGGGGGTTCCTTCTCACCAGGCAATTTACAGTATAAGCCTTGATTCTGCAGTTGTGCAGAAGGCAGCCAGCACAAGGGGGGGCATTGTTAGAGCCCCCTGCCTTGCAGGGGCAAGCCGCCTGCCTTTAGGGCAAGGTTCAAAGCCTTACACAAAGCCATGGAAGGGGCAAGCCACAATTCATCCTCTGCCCTGCCTTTTCTCCTTGCCCTGGGTGCCAGAGCTGATGCCTTGGAGACAGGTCTCAAGGAGTTTGTTCTTGGCTTTCTGGGCTCTTCTAACTTCATGACAAAAATCTCCTAAAGGCTGGTGGCAAGGCAAGGGCTACAGCTGCAACTCACCCCTGCAGGAGCAGAGGCATGGTTATGCTGTTACGTGCACAGGAGCTTTGTTACATTTGGCATCAGAACTGATGGGAAGAATCAAAAGGAGGATCAGTGTCAAAGATTTATTTGTATATCAAGAGCAAAAGCCAGAAGCCACTGAAATAGCTTAAAGGCTGAAAGAGTAATACGAAGAGCAAACATTACACTGACAGGTATCCAGATGGCATTTGTAGGCAAACATTGACACCTTTACCAAAGCGAAATTTCAGTAACATTAACCTACCTCTTCAGAATTTTACTTCAAATATTTAAGTACCACCAAATTATGAAGGTTTCAGAGAAATGCAAATCATCGAGACTGACTGCCCCACTCCCTCCATGTTAGCTTTGTTTTATGACAATTACACCAATCTAGCACCTTCTATTTTTTAAATGTTGAGAAAAAAACGTTTGGGGAGCAAGCCAACTGCAGTCACAACTGCAGGGGAAAAAGCAGCAACTCAGGAATACTGATAAAGAAGAAAACAGAGTAAAAGGCAGAAATAAAGGATGCGGCTGTGAATTCATAGAGCATCTATGTTTCACGGGGCTCCTGCAAATTCCTTACTGTCAGGAACAGGCTACAAGGAATTCTGGAAAAGGCCAAGTGCAGACATAGCAGGAGAAAGCAAATCCATCCACAAACCCCACTGCCTTTTATCCAATCACTTAATTCTTCCTACATAAGCTCACCCTTGCAATTTCCATTGTCATTTGAGAGCCTTGTGCCTAGGAGAATGATGACAAACAAGACCAAAGCATGTAATCTTACCAGGTGCAAGAGCAAATCAGAAGGATGAGTAAAGGATTTTCAGTAGTCTGGGGGCGCTGCTTTCTCCTCAGTGGGAATCACAGCACAACTATTCAAACTTATTTTAAGACAAACAGCCAGGAAAGCTTGAAATATCCATCCAGAATTTGTATGAATCAAGAGTTTACTGAGCAAACTCTTTCCATTTTGTGGTTTTCTTCACTTCTGTACCACTGCATTACACACTACAATACCAACAGGTTTTCTCATGCACCGGGTATGGATAGAGTAGAAATATTTTCACATTATCCTATCCTTAATTATAGATACTTTTGCATTTGCATTAGTCTAAGGTCTATGTCCCAGATCTGTTTGATTGTCATTCCTCAAGAAAAAAACAACTACAACAAAATCACCACAAAAAGGTTGAAGGGGTGAGGGGGAGAACAGGAAGTTTTTTAATTCAGCTTTTTGGATTTGAGTGTCTTCCACAGACTTGAAAAACCAGCGTGGCTTGCATCTGCACATCCAAGAGTACCAGTGCGCATGCTAGCAGCAGCTTGAGACTCCAAAGAAGGCTGCTGTTAACATCTGCATTACAGCGCTCAAACAAGCCCTGCCAAAGCATGCAGAGCTGCAAACTGAATCTTCCCAGGCTGCTGTAAGAGGTAGGAAAGGATCAAGAAGCAGCACTCAATCCTTTGCTTTTGTGCAATGGTGCTGAAACTAAAAATAGATTTACAGAATATTTACAATCCTTAAACTCCCTTCAAATCAAAATGATTGCTAGATTCACTAGTGATTAGAGACCCCAAGAGATTTATTTGTAAATGGCTGGCTCAGACTCTTCTAAACCCTTCTTGCTTTTATTTAGCCAGTTTGCTGACCTGCTAACTATGCAAAACATAAATTTCAATGAGAAAAATACCCAGCCACCTCCAGCACATTAAACCTCTGCAGAAAAAAAATCAGGGAGAGAAAAAATAAGGTGTGGGGTCATGAACAGAGGAGGGGGAAGGGAGATCTTTTCAGAAGTAGATGAATGCAATGTTGAGAAAAGGCCCAAATCTTCCATATAGACAATGTATTTAATGGTTCCCTGCACAAGTAATCTGTTGTTACTTATTCTTTTTTGCTCAGTATAGATGGACCCTGTGTATCAGGGAACAGGCTTTGGAGAACAGTCCTCATTTTGTTCAGCACAATACAGCCTTCTAAAGCCTCTGCTGCCACTTGAACTATCAAGTTGTATACAGGCGATAGAAGGACAATTTTGAAATGAATAAAGCAAATATCTGGTTTTAGTCCTGCTAGGGTACAAGGCTGCATCCCTGCGAAGGGCCGGCACAACTTTATATGTAGTGTTTTCCACTCTTGGGGACTTCTTAGTTTTTCAGGAAAGAGACAATTACTAGCACAGGGAGCATAGCCCTAGTTGTACGTTGGGTGAAGGTTGGGGATGAAGGCACAAAGTGTCTGCCTAACACAGCTCATTAGCATCCACTGCAGTTTAGGGGACAGTTGCATTCATATAATCACAAGGTTTTAGGGTTTATCAGTGACATTTTAGATCACAGCTAAGGAAAGCTTGATGATCTGACATAACTCACTCAGACTAATATTCTCCATTATAAATTTAGTAATACAGAAAGAACTATAGAAGCACCTACAGAATTCCAGAAAAAAAAATTCCCACTAAAATCCATTTTCAGTGGATGTCAGTATTTTTTATATCACTACACCCAAGAATCCAATTCACATACTAAATGTGTTCCACTTAGAGTTTTAACATACTTGTATTCGTCAGGGCCCAGAGAAATGCAAGCACAATTCCCAAATGATGAACGAATTCTCGTTCTCAGACTTAGAAGTGAAAGGAGTGGGCTGAAGAGGGAAGCGTCTGTAGTTATAATTGCCAAGGAGTCTCCAAGAATGAAAATGCATTGCCTGACCTGAACCTATTCCAGTTTCACATGGTATGAGAACAGAACATTTGTTTTCAGCTGAAGAACAACAAAATAAATGTGTTTCCATGGCTTTCCTGGGTATCTGAATTTGTTTTCAAAGAGGATTTTTAGTAAAATGGTTCTGTTAAATAGTTCAGAGTACATCTAGCTGGTAAAGAATGAAGTTGTAAGATTGTTGGCTCACTAAAGCAACACTTTCAAGTACTGTACAATGAATAGAAAAATTCCTCTCTTAATTTCAAGCAAAGAAGACCATCATCAGCACGAGATTTATGATCATTAAACAGAATAGAATTTATTGCTCAGTAAAAAGAAGTTGAAGATGTTGCACTTTTGCCACTTGCTGCAAAGCTGGATTTCAGCGCAAGAAGCAGGTGTGATGTAGTATAAGAGTTGTTTAAGCATCCTAAAGCAAGCACATCCTGTGAATGTTTTCAGAACATTAAGATTCCAAATAGGAAGTTTGTCTTCTTTAAGTGGTACTTGGGAGCTTCAGGCTTCAGAGTCTGAATGTGCCAGAGCACAGACTTGGCACCTCACCCCCTCCTCCGAGGGGAACCTATGAGTGACCTGTCCCTCAAGAATACCTGTACTGAGCTATGGGACATGGGTCAGGACATCTGCGGAAAATTCTGCACTAACAGGGATTATTTCATTTTTATTTTGAACATTTTTGGCAAGTGTTGTTACCAGCACTATAACAAAGAAATTGTGGAAGGTAAAAAAAAAAAAAGGGGGGGGGGAAATCAAGCTCAATCGTATTAACTGTTATATCTAGCAAGGAATTAAATTCACAAACTAAAATCCTTACTGCAAAGCTTAGAAATAGTGGTCCTTCAGCTAGAAAAAGGTAAGTCTACACTGCAGCAGCAGTGCATCTATCATATCCCAAGGAGCAGGGCTAAAAGAGAGGTGAGGATTCAGAGGAAACCATTTGGCATCTCTCCCAGACAGTCACTAAGCCTTCTCATTCCACTCCTGCCTGAAGCTCCAGTCCGCCAACTTGCATGGAAGAGCTTCCGAAGAACTAAATTATGACCTGGCTTAAGGGAAATATGGAACAGAACATACTGAAAATGAAATAGCATGGCTCAAACTTATCAGGGTTACTACATCTGACCACAGGAAAGTTTGAAGGCACAGATATTCTGGGGGGAGACATGAAAAATGGGCAAAAGGGTGATAATTTGTACAAAGTCTTAGACAACAGAACTTAGTTTTTCCTTTTACCTCTTGAAAAACTGAGTGGATGTTTGACTAGCCTAAGAGGCAACCAGCAGGGAGGTGATGAAAATTTCCTGTATGGGAGAAAACAAGAAGGTTGAAGGAGAAAGAAAATCATGTACACCAGAACAACCACTCAGATGCGTGTGATTACTTCCAACTTGGGCGCCTGAGGACTTGAACCAGCAGGATCCAGTTTTCACAAGTTAACAGCCATAAGCACTGAGACCTTTGAGAGAGAAGGGAAAAGAGGGGGAGGAGAACAAGCAAGTAAGCCAAGGAAGGCCATCTGTTAAGTGAACCTCGGCTATGAACTCAAGACCTGCCCACGATAGGCTCAAACATTAATAGGATGTCCCAGAAACACCAACAGCTAATGCATTAAAATTCCTTTACTTCATCAAAATTGACTAAAAATTAAAGTGTCTAATTTAAAAATAATTTCACTATGTGTAATAGCCAATTAGTCACAAATTATGTACAAAATAAACCTCACAACAAACTACAAAATGAGAACATTCTTAGTATTTTTGAAACTGTATTGTTATCAATCAGGAAAAAGTGAACAGTTAAATTATATAGAAATGCCAAATTTTCTCCTGGCAGCATTTGTAAACTTTAGAAAGCACTATACATGGATGCAAGGAAGAAGAGGGAGGGGGAGGAAAAGCTCCCACACGAATTCCCAGCTCCTAGCAGAAATAGAGAACGAAGTGAATTTGACAATGAGCCCCGACTCTGGAGACGTTCAAGGCCAGGCTGGACCAGGCTCTGAGTAACCTGATCCAGCTGTGAAGGTCCCTGTTCACTGCAGAGGAGCTGGACTAGATGGCCTTTAAAGGTCCCTTCCAACTCAAAGGATTCTGTGACTCTCATACTATAATTCAGAAGTTAGGGAAACAGAAACATGACAAACTTAATGACTTAACATGACACCTTGAAGTATCTCATAGAGCTTCCTTTACAAGGAAAAGGAAAAAAAAATTACCAGTCTATGGTAGATGATAACAGAAGGTTCATTCTTTTTCTCATCTTGCTGCTTAATTCCTAACAGCTTCTCATAAAATAATTCTCATAAAAACTGGAATAAAACTTTTAATTCTAAACTAAAGTTTCAGTACTACAGGATCAGCTTTTAATCATACGCAGGAGAGTAATTCTTACACAAAAGGAAGGGATTTTTGTGGTGATAATGCACAAATCCATGATGTCCTTAATGAATTGTACAATTTAATTTGGAAGGGACCTCTGGAAGTCATGAAGTCTAATCTTCTGTTCAAAGCAGGACTAACCTCAAAGGTGGATTCCAGCACCGCATTCCATCAAAATTTGAATGTGTCCAAAGATGGAGAACCCATCGTGTCTCTAGAAAATCTGTCTCAGGGTTTAACTGCCATCACGGCAACGCATCTTTTCCTTATACCCAAGTGGACTTTTCCCCATCGGATATTGCATGCTTCCCTTTCTGACTCGTCTTCCAGAGCCTGACCTGTATTTTCTATTACCCCCTCTGGCCCGTGGAGGACTCTCCATGCTGAACTCCCTCAGCTTTCCTCGTACATCATGAACTAATGCCCCCTAACTATTTCGCTGGCCTGTTGCTGGACTCTGGGGATCACTAATTCCAAACATACTAAGATTTGCAGAGAACTTCAGGACCAAAGTTTGTAAACAATATCATCTTTAAGTCAGCAATCTTTCACCACCACCTAGTTCCCTTTACACAGTACATTGTCGCCGCTTCTCTCAACATGTAAGTGTTGATAGTTTTATGGCTTTATCTATAAAGGGTTAACAAATACTGGAAATAAAAGCCAACCCTCCTCTCCTCCAAAATAAGTCACGATATATTTAACATGAGAAATATCCACACCACCAACTGCTTGGTTCCAGTTTTTCCTCCTTAGGGGTTTTTTTTTTTTTTTTTTTTTTTCTTTTTTTAAAGCTTTCAGGATGCGTTTGTATAGTATCTTCTCTCTTTTCTTCAATAAGAATGAAATAAAATTGTGGCATTACGCAAAATAATAAATTAAAAAATTACTGAAACAAAATAATAATAGCAAGAGTTGACAGGAACTCCTCTGATGGTAACTTCCTACCTCCCACTGCTCTAAAAAGAAAAGAGCTAAAAGATGTTCCTCTGACATCACAATCAATAATAAGATTAATTACCTTAAAGAACAGGCAGAAAGACCAAAACAGACACTTTCAAAGAGGTATTACAAAATGCCAGTCATGGGAAAACCCTCACTCCACTCCCACGAGAGCTGCTAATCTCTCATTTAACTTCCCCTACATTTTGCAACATAAATCATGAAACTAGAAGAAGCCAATGTAATCATCTAAGCCTAATCTCTTTAATAGCAGAAGACACAGGACTGCAATGAATTATTTCTTTTGAGTTAATGTTTATGGATTTTTGCTTTTTCCAATGGGGAGAAAAATTTCCACCTTCAGTCTTGATTGAAATATTGCCAGGGAAGGAAGTTCTACCCACAAATTCACATTTTTTCCTCATATTCACCACTAACATTTTGTTCACTTTCACTGCTAGCTCTGTCATGATTTGGTCTAGCAGGCATGCTCAGCTCTTACATCACATAGCTTAATTCCACAATTTTGATAAGGTAAAGCTTTTGGAGACCACAGATGAATTAAACTAACTTCCTTTCCAAGCCCCTGGAGTTTGCAAGCAACGTATTATTTTCAAGCCCATCATTTTTTTATGCCTGTTCTAGGAACTCTGCTTTACCACCACTGACTCCTTCACTGAAAACCAACCATAAATTGTATTCCAGCTGCAGTCGCATCAGTTGCAAAGAAAAAAAGATTTGTATGTGCCTCTGTTTTATGCATCCATTGATTGCATTAGGACCACTTACCACAGAAATCAGACAATCTCACAGTGGGTAATCCAGACATTTTCAGAGCTAATGTTTCTTAAAATAGTATTCCACTATAAGCATAACTTGTATTTCTTTGTTCCTGGACATGCAATTTTTATTTTTGTCTGCTTTGAAGTAAATATCATTTTACAGCAGATCAATTTGTAGCCTGGTTTCATTTACTTCTTATGTCCTGTTGTCGAGACATTTAATTCATTCATAAAAATACTAAAAACACAAAGATGAGAAAGAACAGATAAGAATGCAGCTTTATACAGCTTCAGTTCTGAAACAACAGAAAACAAGACCAGATGTCCAAAGGTTCGCTCTTAAATCCCTTCTCTTCCCGCTCTTTTCTCACTTCCAGTAAAGAAGTTACTGTCTCTAAACCAATTTTGGAAAATGTGGGACCTCTTCTAAAAAACATCCAAACCATCTGCCAAGGCAATTGTTGCCAGTATGTCACATCCTCATATTTGGTAAAGCTTTTGGAATATTTGGAATAACTCATTTCCATCTCCCTTGCTAGAATTTAAGTCCTCTATTTTGTCCTACACACAGTAGATTGGGTGGGGGAGTAATTCATTTGTTACGCTTGATTCCTCTTAAATACTTTCTCCTTCTCTAGAAGGTGCAAATCAATGTTTCCTTCAAATGTTGTATTTCCTAGGCTGTGATTATTTCTGCTGCTGTGATCTGGATGTTGAGGCTCAGTGTGGACAGCAAAGATGCTACTAAGCTGACTGATGCTTACCAACAGCAAAGAGAGCAGAACGATATCATCCTAAAAACTAAAAGCTTTATCTCAGACACTTCACTCCTCCCCTTTCCTTGCGGCAACATCATGACACTGATGACTCATATTCAGATTTATAAACAGAAGTAAACTATTAAAGAATTTGTTTTCCATACTAAATTTTTAGCTTAAAATAAGGTCTTTGATGCCTGTTGCCAGCAATGTGCTTGAAGCCTGCCTTTCAACCTTTTTTCACACTCTGGTTTTAAAGTGGATTTACTTTCAGCTGTCAACAATTTTCCAACTGCAACCATCAGTGACTGGGATAGCTGATTTTCAGACATATCAGAAGGTCATTTTCTAAATAAATACAGACATAACAGAGTGGTAGACACAGACCATAAATACTATTTGCTTGAATCCCAATTCTCTGCATGGATGAAAGGGAAGGCTTTCATTTTGGTTATCACCAACCACCTTTCAACATAGCAGCTCAGCATGGACAATGTCTCTGCCATGTTTTCAGGAAAATATACCATCAAAAAACAACAACAAATGAAGACGGGATGAAAAAAAGGGAATATAACACTAGAACAACAACAACAAAAAACACTAAAGAAAACATGGAACAGAGAAAGAAACACGTTCTTTATTTACCCTATTCTTTGAAGTTACAATAAGGTATAACATCTTAGAGAACTGGATCATAATTGGGAAAGAGTCACTTGCAATGACCACTCAGATAAACAAGCAGCGGGCTCAGTTTCATGCATTGATTTCTTTCTCTGTAGCAATACAAAAATAGACAGGAAAAACCCATCAAGGGAACACACAGGCTGCAACTCTAAAACATTCCTGAGATTAGACAGCTTCTCTATGTATAAAAACAACTGTCTTCATCATACAGATATTCTGTTTTTTAAACACTTACAAAATTCACTCCTGAACTGTGCTCAGGTTAGAGCATTTGATGGAATAGATGACATCCTTGCTGAATTCTGCTACAACAGTTTTCTAAATGGACTGCTGAAACAAAACAGCAAGGACAGTGCTAGATGTGCAGTGAGCTGAAGAGGAGAGGGCAGAGAGGAACCTTAGGAAGTTCAAGGGCAACGTAGAGTCTAGCACCTGTGGAGGAATAACCACGTGCATCAGTATAGGTTAGGCGCTGATCTGCTGGAAAGGAGCTCTGCAGAGAAGGACCTGCGTGTCCTGGTGGACAACAGGTTGGCCATGAGCCAGCACTGTGCCCTTGTGACCAAGAAGGCCAATGGGATCCTGGGGGGCATTAACAAGAGCGTGGCCAGCGGGTCAAAGGAGGTCATCTTCCCTCCCCACACTGCTCCGGTGAGGCCACATTTAGACTACTGTGACCAGTTCTGGGCTTCTCAGTTCAAGAAAGGCAAGGAACTTCTAGAGAGAGTCCAGTGGAGGGCCACAAAGATGATGAGGGGCCTGGAGCACCTCCCTTATGAGGAAAGGCTGAGGGAGCTGGGACAGTTTAGCCTGCAGAAGAGAAGACAAGACAAGAAGATCTTATCAACACTTAGAAATATCTAAAGAGTGGGAGTCAAAAGGATGGGACCAATCTCTTTTTGGTGGTGCCCAGTGACAGGACAAGGAGCAACGAGTACAAACCAAAAAACAGAAAGTTCCATACAAATGTGACAAAAATGTCTTCACTGTGAGGGTGACATAACATTGGAACAGGCTGCTTAGAGAGGTTATGGAGTCTCCTTCCCTGGAGGTATTTTAAACCCACCTGGATGCTTTCCTGTGTAACCTACTGTAAGGAACCAGCTTTAGCAGGGCGTTGGACTAGATGGTCTCTAGATGGTCCTTCCAACCCTTACAATTCTATGATTCTGAGAAGTATTTTAAATATGCAAAGCAATAGGTAGGAGAGATATTACGCACACTTAAGTGTGAGAGACTTAAGTTCCAATAACTTCTAAAGAATAGATAAACAAACACTAGGAAGTAACCACAGAAGTCTTAACTTCCTAATTTTTTTGAATGCAATTGGACAGACAGACTGGTATTGAGTGACAATCTGCTGTTTGAAAACTTTACATGCCTTTACTCTCTCTCTACTAGTTATCTCCTAAGATGGGCTTAAAGTTCTGATACAGGCCTTGAATTCCTCAAAGTAAATTAGTAAAAGAAATCAAGTAAACAAAGAAGCCTCTATTAATATCCTCCTTCTGAAAGGTGTCAGGCAAACATGTTTTTTCCCCTTCTAAGGAAAGACACAAGAAGCACTAATAATACGTAAGAGTTTATAGAAATAAACACTGAAGTAATACTGTAAAAGGCAGAAATAACCGAGAAAATTAGTAACTACAAAATGGGACATCTCAATGACACCTCGCAAGTAACAGTTAATATTTTCCTTTCCTCATTTATCTTACAAGTTCTGGAAGCTGCTCTGTGCCAGGCTGTAGCTTTCTTTCTGGAAAGAAACAAAATCCTTGGCTTTCTCTTTTAAAAGCAGTGAGACACAGCAGCAGGAAGGAGTTCAAGTAAGCCAACATACCTTGTACATGGAGTGCAGAGGCCATCCTTAGAATAGTTTGCATCCTGAAAACTGCTTTCAAGTAATAGCAATTACAAAGAACTAGTTTCCTGGCCCGAGGAAGGTATATCACTTAAGAAACAGCTTGGATTGGCTGGTTTTCTGAATGGTTAAATATGGCAAACTTAGTTACTGAGTATCTCCAAGTAGAGTATTTCATAACAACATTCAAATCTGACAGGGCAGGGAAGTACTTTTAAAAGTAATGGTAGCAAATGCCATTAAAACCTTACTCATTCGTATTGAAAGATACTACTGTCTTACAAGAGATCAGTAGACATGAGTTGTACTTTCTGCCAATGAACATCATTTAGCCTTTCCTTCAAATGTATTTTTTCCACATTTTACTAAACATAGTTTGCTACTACAAACGCCATTTTTCCAGTTTGCCTTTTGCACCCCCATGCTCAGCTGTAGCATAGAAATGACCTAGCCTTAGTTATGATTTCGGAGCCCTTTGTGGAAGCAATGTTATTTTACTGAGTGTACCAAGAGAAACAATTTCAACAGCAGTCCTGTCTGGTAACAATGTATTCCTAAATCAAAGCATGTTAATATTTATAAATGACTAGCCAGTATTCCTGTAAATTTAGCAATTAGACCCCCTGTCCCTGACTTCTTCTGCTCCCAAATCCATCAACAATAAGCATCATTAAGAACGTTATGGCTCATCTGATGTTTCAGGATGCTGCCTAAACTTCAGTACAACTAAACCTACTACTTCCAGTAAAGATTAATGAAAAATCTAGGAAGGTCAAATACTCGCTTTCTGAAACAGATGCACTGCTGCGCTTTTCACTACATGGCTATTATGTAGCTCTATCTGCCTGCATGGCATCTTTACACAGTCCAACATACCATATTTGATTTTATATCCTTCCATCTGATGTTTATTGTGACTACAGTGTTCAGGATCTGAAATAAACCAGAAGGAAAGCTGTGGTAAAGTGTTATTTAGAGAATTAAAATTTTCTTACAGTAGATTTGAGTTCAGATGTATTAGAAGACACCAATAGGACTTTCAACATGTTTAAACTGCCTAAATTGAACTCTTGCACATGTGGTCTGTTATTCAGATTAATCAACAAATGATTAATGTACGCAGCATAAGATCATGCACCACTGAGTTTGCTCTCTGAACCCTTCTTTTAGTAGTAGCTAGTAACTGAATATTTTTGAGAAGTCCTTGCAGAACATAAGCCATCTTTCACCCATTCTCAATCAGGTAAGTGTGAAAAAACACTGAAAACAACATCCTCAATCTTCTACAGGACGAACTGTTTGAGATTAGTTTAATAAAGCACACCCAGTTTGATAGACATGTATTGCCGTACAAAAATGCACTACTTCCCCCCCCCCCCCCCAAAAAAAAAAAACCCACTGTTAGAATTAGTATTTTAAAAATATCTCTTACTGGAAAAAAAAAAAAAAAAGAATGTGGCTATCTTTAAGAAATCTTCACTGCATTTTTCTACTACAGCTACTGGTTCCAGAACCTACAACATCCTTCCTCACAAATCTCTTCATTTTCTGCTGTACATCAAACCACGTTTTGACCTCCTATTTCACTACACACATCCTCCATCTCTTCCTTTCATCAAGGACTCTGCATGCCTCATCCCACCCATGCAGAGCAAAAATAGCTGCTCCTCCCTAATGACTGTGAACCCAAAAGCCTGCCTGCCTTTTCCAACTGCATCTGGAATTCCAACTGGTTTAACAAAAATATTATGCCTTGCTATGTAAATTGTTGCAGAGAAACAAGGTGCCTACAAACACTACAGGTAACAGCCCTCTGCACTTCATTTTTTCCTTATTTCTCACTTTTTCCACGCAGAAAAAAGAAATAAGTCATTCCAGGTTATCCACATTTTAAATTTATCACGGCTTTGACCACTATGCAAAAAGCTGTCAGTTATTTGACTTAGAGAGAAAGCACCCAGACTGCTCAGAGCGCTACCCAAAGGCCTTCTCCTTGCTGATACCTCAGGAATCCCCTGGCATTTTGCCATCAGCTAGATGTAGCACCCACAGAAAAATAGGACTTGTAGGGCCACCTGAGCCATTAAGTTCAGATCTTTGAAAGACCACAAGAGCATTGCAGCATCAGCTCTTCAGTCCACTGGGATTTCCAAGATCCTACACTGGTTTTTTTCCAAGAGCCTACACTGGTTTTCTCATTTTGAACTTAGACACTGGAAGATACAGCTCTCGGAAAGTCTCAGTAGGGAAGTGGCTCAGGTTTCTGTACCCAAATTTCAGAAGCATGTGCCCCCATGTTCTCCCAAGCACTGCCTTTGCTTCGTAGAGAGGAACAGCACCCTCTCTGTAGAGCAACGCGGACTTCACAGCCTGCTTGTGAACTGCACAATGAACACTGATTTCTACAACATAAACACTGTGTGACCCTTCAGAAGAGGGAGCTGGACAGGTTTAGGACACCCATTGCTCACAGCAACAAAACACCAGTGTGCAACTGGCACTGTTGGGAAAAAAATTGGGATACGAAGAGGGAATTGGCACTGTTGGGAAATTGGGATACGAAGAGGGCGCAGAGCAGTGACAACTCAAGGCAAGTAATTCTTTGCATTTTGATACACTGGCTAAACACAGTCCTGTGAACAGAAAAATATGCAGTCATGCTTTCCATTTTGATAAAGGAATTTGAGAATAGGTTTCAGTATTTCCAAAAAAACACCCTTTTTCTTTGAATACTTGTGACTCCCTTGTCAGTCAACATAAATAAAACCTGTGAAATTTCAAATAGAATGTACAGAGTTGCAATCACATATTCAACTCAGGAGTCTGATCATGTCTCTTTACCAGAATTCAATAAGCCCTGTCTTCGCAGACAGAAATCTCCCTTGCTTCACAGCCAAGCCTTATTCATGTCATCGCTTTTTGGCAGTACATACATTTGCAAACAATTGTTTTCAAGGATGAAGTATAGGAAGAGCAAAATTTCATCACAAATCTGACAAACACCTTGAGAACTCACTAAGAACTGAGCCACTGCCATCGAACCAGAGCAATGCATTAGTTTCACAAAAACAGGCTCGCATATCCCATTAGTTTCACATTTTGTTGCTCTCTTCTTTTTATGCTTTAATGAAGGATATATATTAAAAAAGTAGTTCTGATACATATATTTACTATATTAATTATTTTGTATGCAGCCCAAGACAATTCCTCTTCACTCAATGCGGCCCAGGCAAGCCAAAAAGGTTGGACACCCATGAACTAGGTCAATCAACAATAACCAGTCACCAATTAGAAGTCACAACCCTACACAAAAGGCCAGGGTCTCTCCTGTGATCGCATAAGGCCACCTTACCTCTTCCAGTGAGGTACTGGCCATACATTGAAAGCTAGTTTTCCTTTGAACAATATACTCCATGGGACATATTCCTCGATTTGGCTCACCAGGATGGGATTTCAAGCCTAAGTACATTAACTGTTGCTTCCCATGTAAGCCATGAGCTGCTAGTTTCAGTTCAGACTGAGGACAATCAGTGAATTTTAGCTTATTTCGGATGCTTGAACAACACTACTAACATTTATCCACCCATGCAAAATTGTCAGGCATCTTTCTTAGTCGCTGCAAAACAACTGTAACTACCTCTAAACCTTAGGTCCTTAAAGAGAATTTAATTAAACATGTTTACAAACTGATTTACAAGACTACAGACACCATCTGAATCTCCAGGAAAGCTCTTAGCAAGTATTTAGTAAAGTAAGAGAACTCAAAAACAAAAACACATCTGGAAAAAGCTAGAAAACACTGTTTTCACTGGTTCCCAACAATCACTTTTATTGGTAGCAACCAACATCCACCACAGACTGCCTTTGAAGGTCATAAGGCCAATCCAGGAGCCAGAAGTACCACTCAAATGAAGTCTGCAGAAAAACTGTGAGCTAGGAAATGTACCTTTCTCCATTCTTGTTAAGCAAAAACTAATACATGCCACAAAAATTTTATGCTGCAGAGCACTGATGACAAAATCAAGCCCTTGGTAGTTAAAGTTATTCTTAGTTAGAGGTATTCTTGATTAATGTGGTAGCAATATGCAAATACTTTAATTTGGTATAGTGCCATCTCAATCAGTTAGCATAACTGAGTCAATATGCAATCAAGAACCCTCATAAACAAAAGTTTCACGATCTGAGTCTAGCGTACTCCTTTTCCTGATGTAAGCACACTTCAGTCTGCAAAGTAGCTATGATTTTTATATATAAAGCAACCTGAAGAAGAGTAAAATCTCTACATCCTATTCACACACTAGAGAAGAATCAGACTACTGGAGAACTTGACAGCAAACAACATATTTAGTGACTGCAGCCTGGTTCTTTCCTCCTACTCTGCCAGGCTTCATATTTTCAACATCACATGGCAGACAACAGTGTTTACCATTGCCAAGTTTGTTCCGTCTCCATCACTATTTCAAACTGATTTCCATGTTAAGTGCTCACTTCAGTATAACACCTTAGTGAAAATATAACCGATGGACACATCTGGCGAAGATTTTCAGGACTGTAACACAAAGTAGGTTGCACCTACAACAGGATGAAAAGTACCCCACCTATGTCTTTTAACTAGCTGCAAGACAGATTGATGAGTACCACATCGCTTAAAGTACTCAGTTCAAGTAGGCTTAATCAGTGAGGTATGACCCTTAATTTTTTGCTTTGTATTTAATTTTCTACCAACTGCATTATATATATATAAATGCGTTATATTCTCCTACAGAGGCTTAGAGAAGATGCATCTGATGAGAGTTATGAACAGTTCAGTACACAGGGGAGTTCTAAAGGAAAGGGAAGATTTTCAAGTTTGTTCCATTTGCAATAAAGCCTTTCAGTGGTCCACTGACTACATTTAACGAATCTTGAAGAGCAGTTTTTTTGTGACATTAGGGCCTAAACTGGCCACAGAAATATGAGGATCTCCACTGGAAAATATTCAGGTGGGTCAACAAACAACAAAATTAAAAGCAAAATCCTGTGTACATCTAACTTCACAAATCTACCAGCCAACATGAGTATGCTGTATCAAGACAGCCTCCTGGGTAGCAGCAATAGGCATGATGAATGATGCTCTTCCTTAGCAGGGAAGAGAGGTCATCTAAGAAGGCATTACCAGGAATAAAACTGCCTACAGAAAAACTCTAACAATTAATTAGCTACATTGGGGAATGATGTAAAAAGGTCTTAGAATAGTAAAACACGCAGTGTCACAGAATAGACAATTACTGAATGAAGAAAATTACCAGAGACTGATTTCATATCACTACTATGTACGTAGGTCACTCCAAAAGTAATGTCTCCTATTTATTTCCATGGAAACTACAACAGATGCAAAGAACACAATAACACTACTTGATCGAGCAAATTCTCAGCTACAAACCACATTTTTCAATATAGGCACCACTCTTAGCTATGCATTTGCACCAGCGATGAACAAGAGCATGCCTACCACGATTATAAAAATCTGCATGGCCATTTGGAACGTGGCTTGTCTTTTAGTCTTTTACACTGCCACTGCCGAAATGCATCACCCACCGCCTCAGCTGTGTTCACAACCACTGCTTGGTCTCCATGAAAGTTCAGCAAGCATGAATGAATGCCAATGGGTACAATTTTTTCCACATGAAGGAGTTCAGTGACACACCTTGGCTTCATACGCACTCCCATGTCAGACTGCCCCTCTGCTGCCATCTGTCACATGGCAACAACATGTAACAGAATACTGGCAGGAAGGCTCAGCCTCTACTGCCATGCTGCCAACATCCACCTCTGACACTGTGGGCCAACATAATAAAATAGGAAGCATTACTTTTGGAGTAGCCCCTGCAGAACACAGCAAGCACAGCTGCTACTTACAAGCAATGAAATAACAGGTTTTTACTTCTGGGTTGGGAATGAGGAGCAGCATGGTGTCACTGTGCTTGCTGATGGTTATACACAGACCAACAGTAAGGGGTCCCATGGGCCGTAACTTCAAAGCCTTCTGCTTTGGAACCAGTACCTCCCAGAACCAGCTAACTTGGCACGATTTGTGAAATGTAACAATGAATCAGTTAAGTCTAAGACATCTAGCTCTCCATATAAGCATAATTAATGTATCCAACTATCATGCTTATGACTGACGTTATCTTGGAAAATCTCCAAGGGTCACAGGCATGGTACAGGAAAGGAAGCTACAGAAGGAGCTACTGTATTTGCTTAATAAATCTACTGCACCGACTGCTGTCAGTGGATTTTGTTCCAAGAAGCTATACAAACAAAACAGCCTTTACAGAGGAGAGAGAAGGGGGTGGGAGAGAGGCAAGAAGGATCTGATCTCGTGATCTCTAACAAAGATGAACAGCTGAACCATTCACAATGTCTGTGGAACTCATGAGTTTTCTGAATTACTGTGACAAACTTCAAGTTTACAATTTAGAGATGAAGACATCTCTAAGTTCTAAGTTTCACCTCCATATTTTTCTCTTTAAAGAAGCTAAAGAAGTGCCACAGCTTGTCATATAAAGTGTGATGCTGCCAATGAAGATAACACTTGTCTTTTATTAAGCCATTACATTCTTTGGTAAATTTTCCATCTTTCTCGAAGTTGGAAGACATTCACGCATTGTCCATCCGTATCAGCTTTCCTAATGGAAAAAAAACAGATCACATTTTCACACCTTTCCCATATAACCACTGGAGAACCTCAAATATAAATTAACATTTGATTTTTCACATAACTTTCTCAAATCACCTTAGTTTAAGCCTACGAGTTAAACCATGTCCTCTCTCTGCACAGACAAGTGAATATCAAGCATAAAAAAGAGCCTTCATAACACGTTTGCCTTAATTTAAGACCAAAAGATTACAAGAAGTATTTCTTCATCCAGTTGTAGGAGTGGAAAAAGTGTTAAAGGGTAATCAGTTGAGCCATGCTGCCTTTCAGTTAAGTTTAGCTAATACACCCAAAACCTGCTACTTCCATATCAGACTGGAAAGTCTGTAGCAGAATCACTGACAGAGAGCCTGAAACAGAGCCTTTAGTTAATTATGTACAAGTAGGATAAGCAACAATAACTCTCCCAAAGTTGTTCTGAAGAAACATTTTAGACAGAACTCTCAGAAGTTCCAGGAGACGGAAAAATACTGTGTATTGGCAATTATTAAATGAGACTCACTTTAAGAAATAATCTTATATACAAGTGTCTTTTGTAACTTGCAACTAGGTCTTAGCATGTGATTCCGGTGGTGAGTACCTCCCAAACAGGTTTAATTCTACAGAAATCTCTATTTTCTTCACTTGTTATTATTAAGGAAGCTTGGTATTGTCACACTTATTTTTCAGTTCTCTGTAAAAAAAAATTTGGTCTCAGCGGCAGCATCACACAATTTCCAACTGCTAAGAGTCACTAAGAGATGGCAGTAATCAGTAAATATAGTTTCAAATATATATATACATAAAAGTGTGTGTATATATATATATGCACACACAAATATGTATATGCATGTTTAAAAAAAACACAGACCTCATGTTTCAACCAAAAATCCCACTTCAAGAACTCCTTAAAAAAATCCCCCAATTTTCCCATCTCCACACCCACGGCGATTCACTTAAAGCATGCCTAGATGTCAAAACAGCATATCCCTCCCTCCTTCAACACAACTCTGACCCACTTCGTTGCAGAAACCTAGTGAGACAAGCTCCAAGTATTTCACTCTGCAGCTGGTTGTTAAGCCCTAATAACCGAGGGAGGCTGAAGTCACTCCCTAATCTCCTAATGTGTAAGAATCAACAGAGCTCCCCTTTGAGCACCCAGCCTACGCCAGAGCACAGAACAGATTGTGTCAAATGACAGCTGCTTTCTGGCAGAACACACAGATTCCCTACCAAGAAAGGGAGGCAGGAAGCATCACTCAGTTGTTGAAAAGGTTGCCAGCTTTAAAAAAAAAAAAAAATCAAATCAAATCAAATCAAATCAAATCATATAGCCATTCAAATAAGATCTGTGCTGCACCCAAAGTACGTACTAAACTTACACATTCTGCTGCCATCTCCTCTTACCCTCACTTGCCACGTGCCTTTGGGAGGGTGGAAGTTTTCCACTTCCAGGGCTGTTCGCCTGTGTATCTGAGTGGTGCTTTAGATAAGGCTGCCCTACAAGGACTATTTGCCTATGTAACCAAGTGGCCCTTAAGATGCTACGGCTGCTCCACAAAGACCAACAACAAAACACTGCCCAATTTTAACTTAAATTCAGTTTGAAATCAAGTATCTCATACAGATGCTCACTTTTCTAAAGAAAGGAGAGCTGTTAAGAAAGTAATCTGCAGCCTGCCAGCTGATCACAGATAGCACCGAGTGCACGCATGCTAACACGTGAGCAGGTGTCTTGCAAACCTAGTAGGTCATGCGTAACCTAGACACTACGTATTACAACACAAAGGGCTCATACGAACAATTAAAAATGGTTTCATAGCCCACTTGTGCAAGTATTATTTTAATTTGGAAGTTGCCACTTAATACTTTAATTAAACTGCAGCTGGTCTTAAGCCATAAGTAACAAGTTGCTGAAGTTAGATAACCTTTTTTTTTTCCCCAGGTGCCCTGAATTTCCTTCAGCACAAGGCTAGAGTTTTTCATACACTATTGCTGAAGACCAGTTGCTGAAATTGCATTTTTGAACATACTAGCTTCTACACTGGGAGGAATAAAATCTGGCCCAAACACCTTTCCTGTTAAAGAAATGTATTTTCTGTTGAAGAAACAGAAGTAAAAAGCTCCCTAACAAAAGCTTCCTAGCAAATCTGCAACTGATTTTTTTTAAAGGATCATTAAGAAATTATGACTACAGCTTAACAAGTTTTGCTTTCATACACTTTAGCTGTATTATTTAAGCCCTCATTGGCTAGATTTTAGTACTGCTTAAAACCTTTGTCAATATGTTTGGCATAAAACATGCTGTAACAAGCTCCTATACCAAATCTACATTTTGTGTAAGCAATAACACACAGACCAAGGGCTTCCCAGTGGCCAGCTTCAGCAGAATGAAGAAAAGGAAGGAAAAGTGTACGGAATTCAGTATTTTTAGAGGAAACTGACAGTCCAGATGAAAGAAGAATGTCATAAATCAGACTCAAACCAATTCTGATACAATATGGTCAGCAGACAACGTTAAAATGCAGACTGCAATCCTCCAAGAACTGAAAAAAGGCAAATGGGTGTAACTTAAACACACCAGACATTAATAGTTTAATTTGTGGATGAAAGAAAAGTTCCAGCCCTTACAAGTAAACACATCTACAAACAGATGCCGTAATAGGAACAGTTTTGCAACACAAGATAATACTAATAAAACAGGAAACACGGTTACAACATCCCCTCTTATAAGCGTCTCGATTACATCACGAAGTTAGGATTATAAATTATTGCCTTTACTACTTCCTGCAGTGATTTATGTTCCGTTTACCGAACAGAAGCAGCACGTGAGGGCTCTGTGACAGGTGTCCTCCGCCCTCGCCCTCTGGCAGCCGTGTCCCCGTGCCAGTGGTGGGGCAGTGCCATGCACCAGCTGCTCCAGCCCAGGATGGCTGTGCAGATGAGGTGCAGCTGGGGCACGGGGCTGGAGCTCAGATCCAGCGCTTCCAAAAGCCATGGCTACTTGTGAGCTGTCAGTGGCTGGACAGACATTTTCCATCGTAGCTACACGATGCCCTCCCGGTTTTGCATCTGCGCCCATGAACACTCTGCAACTCAGCACCAAATTGCAACTGGTCTCACAAATATTGCCCTCTACCCAGATAACAGGGTGCTTTTAAATCTAACAAAGAGCAGCAACAACCCACTGCCTTACCCTTGCGTGGCTGCAGCCACAAATAGCTTCTTGCTGGAAAGCTTTGCAGAGCTGAACAAATCATAGGAAACCTGCCGACATTCTGGACCTAAGTAGGCTTTATTCTAACTCAAAGCAGCCTTTAATACCATATCCCTGTAATGTTTTAGGGAAGTAATAATGACCTCTGCCTAAATAACATACGAGTCTTCTTAATTGCACAATGAAAGAAGGAAGCGTTTAAACACCTGAAGTGGCCAAAAAACATTCACATTCAGCAGCTATTCAAAAAGATCATTAAAAAATTCTGCTAATCCACCACAGCGTAAAGATATTTTTTAAACTATTACTTTTTTCACTGTTCTCAGAACCAGAGAGCCTTTACTTAAAAGGCAAACATTAAGGCATTGAACTTGCAGGACAATCTGAGTAATTTCAAAACAAAAGGGAGAGAACAGTTTAAAAGTGACTTTGCTATATTTAGGAATAGCACAATCAATACAATACAGACATCAACTCCAAAAATATAACTCAGGTCAGTCGCCAATGCCTGAAGCTAATACATAGGCAGGAGAAAATAAATAAATTCAATCTGATAGTATAAAAGTGGCAAACCTTTTTCACTGGAATTTTTCCAAACATGAAATTCTTTTGGGGGATTTTACCCAATTTTTGTGCAACCCTAGCAATCTCTTAAGGATTTTTCATGTGTTTACTTCAGACTTGCGTTTGCTAACGTGAGGCTGTTGTGCAGTTAAAGCATTCAGGTGATACAACACGCATGCTCAAAACGACAGAAAAAAAATGAGTGGCAATCTAACCACCTGTTCTGACAGCATAACTCTGACTTTGCAGCTCCAAGTGAGATGTTACATTACAATCCAGATGCTACCAGATTTCTGATAGGTTTCTAAATCACTGTCTCGTTGTTTACACTACTGGAAATAATACTGGTGTTGACACACAAACTTGATTTCCATGTCACACCTGCAACTGTTTGCCGACAAAATTTTGTTATCTCTATTAGTTGGACATTCTGGAATAGTCAAGCACTGTATTTGTTAAGAATCCAGAAGTGGTAATTCTGAAAAATAACTCCAATGTAGAAAAGTTTGTAAATGAAACCAAAGATATAACACCAAAATCTCCATCAAAAGATGTACCACCAGACTGAAAGAAGTCTACTGAAGCCCTTCAGTGGGATTTCACATTTACTGTCTCAATGACTTATACATCAAATACATTCTAGTCATTATGAAAAATTCTATGTATTTACATGGCCATCAAAACAAGCTGCCTATGTACAGCAACAGTTTGGGTGTTGTTTTTTTTTTCCTGAAGTAAAAAGATATACAGAATTAATAGTTACCAACTAGCTTTTATACGTGCAATTGCATCCACTGGAATGGAAGAGAGGAGAAACAACAGGCGAGTGCATCTGTTTCTAAATATTTGATTGGATATGGTTTATTCTGCAGCCCAATCCTTATGAGAAGAGGTACTATTAATAAATAATAGAAGTCATTTTACATGCTGTTACTCCTCCCCTTTACAGTAGAAAGTGCATTTATATTGTTCTTTACTCCTATGCTATGGTTCCTAGACATCAGAGCTATGAGTAAGGAACCTAGATTTGGTGCTCCAAAACATAACATCCATAAATCCATGGCTGTAGGTGGTAGGAAATGACTGATTTGGTGTCTTTTAAATGAATAATACTACTTACATGGCCTGAGTTTGTAGGAACGCATTTTTTATTGTTGTTGCTACTATATTCAAACTATATTTATCATGGAGTCAGCTAAACAAATACATCTTTATTTTCTTATCTGCATTAACTATGTGCATCCTTATGTATTAAATTGATTTAGCTGCCATTTATTTCTGCATGGATAGACATTCTATTGTAGCCTTCAGATCAGTTTAAGTTTCTGAGGCAGTACCCTTTTAACTCTTTCTCAGTAAGATTCAAAAACTTTCCCACTAGTGACACCCACCTCCTCCCATGGCAGTAAGCCGCTAGGTCCATGGCAGTTCAAATAGCTACAAGGCATCCATCCACAACACTTATCTACATTTCTCATTATTTGAGCCATAGTAGTAAGCAGCAGAATGCCAGAGAATACAAGTATTTTCAAATAATTAGAAGTAGACTCTTCTGAAGAACCCTTACTGGTAATATAGCTCTGCTCCCAGGGAGATTAGTGGTATCACTGTTATAAAAGAAAATCCACGGATCAGCTCAGGAAACATTACATACTTCTGCAGAACTACTTATGAGTGAGAGAGAATAGAGAGAGCTTTCTTCTGACCTGAAACGCCAATTAAAAGCTTGGTCTAATCACTCCCTGATGCTGCTTGTTTCTTCACTTACTTCAAACATTACCCAGAAGTTCTGAGATGAAGGATGAGCCATAACCCCTCTCCTCCTATGGAGAGTAAAGAACTGTCTCTTCCAGTGAGGAATTACTAAGATGAAAGACTAATGAGCCTTTTACATGAAAACTATACTTGGTGAAGAATTACCCAGTGAGAGCTAGAAAGCCCTGAAAATACAAAAGCGATCATTCAAGACAAATTTCTGAACTGCAGCATTTGTTAATTATAAACAAAACTCATTTGTGAAACTTGTCTGGCTTAGAAGCCATGACATGGTACGGTGTGTGCAAACATGCAATGCAGGGCTGTAGCTTTACAGGGAACAGGCCCCAGATACAAGAAATCACCACACAAGGTTATTTTTCTATCAGTTTCAGAAAGAAAATGTTTGAGGAAATAAGTACGCATGTTTATATTCATTTTTAATGGTTCCTCGCATAAAAGGAAACATCTTTAAAAACATTTTTGTTTGTTTAGTACAAAGAATTCCTGGATGGGAGACCAACATTTATAGCAACACTAGTCAAAGTGTTCTTAGTTCCCAAGATCATCCCTCCAACCAAGGAGAACAACAAACAAAAAGCTCATCCGCCAAAACCAAAGTCATTTCTATTGTTGATTTCTTTTAAAGTCGATGATACTGCAGCCTAGGGCAAACATTAACCAATCAGATTCCACCCTGTAGTTTTCCAAATAGCTATCCATACACAATTTTGGGCTTTATAGACACCTAAATCAGCCTTTAAAAAGAGTTTGCTTTAAACCAATCCAACTGAGCTATGACCATGATCAAGTATTAGTCAAGGGCTGCCTTTCTGAATGCAGTAGTTGAAACTTTGAATTCATATTTTGAAGAGCCAGACTTACTGCTGTTCAAGATAAGACCACAATCAATAATCCTTATGTTCTCCTCTGCATTGTTTTATAAGCGTGACTAAAGATCACTGTAACTGGACCATTAAGTTGAAGTATTTAAAAAACCAATCAGCACTACTCATCAATACACACAACATCGACTATGAGTTTCTATGGTGCCATCTTTCTTTTATCATTTCTATGATACCTCCCAAAAACATAGCAGTTAGCTTTAAGTTCTTAGAAACTTTTGCTATTAATGTATTTCAGGATTTCATTTAACCCCAAGAGTCCAAAGAACTGTAGTTTTTCTGAAAACTGCATATAAAAGAACCTTCTTTTGTCTATTCTTGAGCAATGACAGACACAGAAAATTTAAAAGCCTGTTTTTATGTTGCATTAAACTTACCCTACCCTTTTTCAGATGAATTTAGGCCAGTGGAAATAAACTAGACTCCTGACTAGCTTATTCCCAGAAAGGAAAGAATCAGTCACTATTATAACTTTCTACCGCTTAGAGTACAGCCAGTAGGATGCAGCAACTCTTCTTTGAGCTCATTCAACCCATCTTTCTATCAAACTGTGTTCCCTTTACAGTGGAATAACAAGCATTTTTAAAATAACAAATAAAAACAGTAATCTCTGTATGCATCCCAGCAAAGAACACTGTTCAGTTCAGCTACATCGGCAGAATTAGGTATTGCTTTTTCAGTCACTTGCTCCATGAAGGAAGAGTGCAACTTCCTTAATAAAATTACTTATGTTTCCTTCCACCCAGAACAAATCAACCCACTGGCACTGAATGGTTTTTAAAGCTTGTGCATGAAGAAAAGGTATCTGGAAGTAGACTGCTTTCTGGCAAACAGATTCCTTGGAAATCAAATCAAAGTGAGATCTGGCATCTGTGTGCATGTACATATATAGTGGCTATTACTCACACCTTACTACAAGAATATGACTTGGCAAACAGAGAGATCCAAATGCCTTCTCCCCCCTCACCCCATGTTGCAGGGCTATAATTGGGCACCAGTCATTGAAACAAAAAGGGGCCATGCCCAGGCCAGGATGGGGAGGGAGAGCTGGGCAGTGTGCAATAGTCATGGCTGGGAGAAAGCCTGTGGGGCTGCAGATTGACAGCTCCAAAAAAGAAAACATCCAGACGTTGCTGGCCAGCTGAAATCTTGTACTCAGATTTCAGCCTGGTCTGCCAGTCACCAGACCTGGCAGCATCCAAGCAGAGCTGTGCCACTCCTCTTCCAGGCTGCTTAGATAACAGTGGGCTCAGAGAGGATATTTTAAGCTGCAGTAGCTGGTTCATATCTTATCAAAAGGGCTTGATGTGCACAATCGTTGCTGTTAATTGCTTCCCATCCTCTTCTGAAAGAGCAAAAAGAATTTTATTCATAGCATCAGGAGAGAGAGCAAATAACACCGAGTCAAAGGATTACGTGTGCTGTGCTGCTGCACTGGTGCCAGTGAACTCTAGCACTTCCCATTCCTCTTGCAAGTAGTCCTGCTGAGATGGGTTTGAACCATTACTACTTTTTCTTGCAGAAACACTTAACCAGGCTGTTCCTTACAGTGACAAAGGACTCAGTTGAGCCTGGTGTGGCAGCACTGCTTAAAGCTGCAGCCTGCAGAAAAAGCCTTCTTTCTGCAGCTACAGGCTGGGTATCTACATGCAGAAGGTGGCAAAGCACCTTGCCTTCTCAGCACAGTCCCTGAATGTCAGGGAGAAGCCCTAGGATCCACAGCAGGAAGAAGTGGCACCGCTGCACCTGAGATGAGCAGCAGCACAATGGCAGAGGGCACTTCTCATTTACTACACACAAATTGCACTTTGAGAACAAACTTCAGATCTAGTACTAAACGTTATTGCCACAGCACAGAATACTGCTCACCAGGCAAGGTTAAGTGTTGAAGGACAGCCTGACCTTGCCACAAGTTCATCTAAAGGAGGAAGTTGGGCATAAATAACTGGATATGTTGTTACTCACGTGACTCCTTGCACAGCTACACCTTGGCACTGGACTGCTCTTGGATCAGTCGCACAGCTGACACCAGCAGCAAAGACTGGTCACAGTAAATCTCATGCTCCCAGACTACTGGTACCGACAGCTTAGGAACAATGCTCCCTCCAAATCCTCCACATCCACTACTGTCTACCAGAAACACTATTTTCCATTGAACATGTCGTGAATTAATTTTAACATGATTTTATATACCAGCTGCAATCACATATTATGGCCTTTGGACTGCTGTGACATTCAGAAATCAGATATTATGTCACTTAATTATCATTAGAAAACTTTGCATGTTGTGAAAAGGTACACATGGTAACAAATCACCAACAAGAGGTAAAGAACAGGTGTGTTCCAGCTCCCTGAACTACGTTCTGGAACATTTCCTTGTAGTTTGGGTAAGAAAGCATGGAGAAAGGTAATGTGAAGATTTGTTTTTCTGCAACACTCCATTATGATCTGTTCCCCCACTTCTCCAAAGAAAACCCACCAAAAGGTTGCAGGATTTTTTTTTTCCTGGCATTGAGATGCTGCTCTAACACTGTGCCACACACAAACTGGATGAGCAGCCAACTGCTGAGTGGGAGGCTCATTAAAAAGGGCCATTTGCTTGCCATATGTCTCTTTCTTCTGGACGAGACTAATTCTAGTCATTAGACTTTCAACCAGAAATACAAATCAGCAAAGCCACTTCTTGCTAAAATGGTAACCAGGAAGGAACCCTCAGCCCCACCACCTCCTCCTATCCTCCATCCCCACCCAGACTGCTGCTGTTGCCTCCTGCCTCCCCCTCCATCATCACCTCCCTTTCGTCCTTCTCCCTCCCCAGCACTGCCATAGCATTTCTCCTGCTCATTCCCACACCCAGCACAATGGCTGCAGGACAGCAAGCTGACTGAGAAGCCTGCTTGCTGCTCTAGATCGGGAAAGCAACACAAATGTGTCTGCTCCGGACCCTGCACCCAGAGCAGCTCTACTGAACTCCAAGCCCACAACGGCGTCTTCAGTAGTGTGGGCACAACACCAGCAGAGAAACACAGGTAACACACAGACAGCTGCTGGGCTCCTGCACAGCCACAATGATCAGTTACCGAAAAAGAACAACCAAAAATGTGACCACCACCACAAAAATCCACCCTAGGATTTCAAGTGCAGCTCTAAGCCTCTTTTTTAGAATAAGGTAGTTTTTCAGATAGGAACATATGCACACTAGATCTTACTATAAATGTCAGCCTCTTCTATTTACATCCTGTTTTAAGACACTGCCAGTCTGAAGTCAAATTCAGGTTCTCCATCAGTTCTTAGTTAGCAAGTTTGTCTCAATTCATGTTGTTTCTATAGCAACTGTCCTCCTGGAGATCTGAAAGCATTTTACAGAAAAACTCAACACTACCACCAGTCACAAGAAATGGCCATCTCATCCACCTAAGGTATCAGCAGTGTCTGCGGGGGATGGGAGCTGATTTACTACCCCACTGCAAATCTAACTCAGAGTTTCTCATTGCACAACAGACATTCCTGCAGTCCTTGTCCTCTGCTGTGTGAGAAACACATCCCTCACAGCAGCTGGTTCTGGGTTTCCAAGTCACCCTCTTGACAATCTCTCAACTCAGACACTCAGGTCAAACACAGCACTATTTTATTTCGGTCAATGTCATAATGTCTCCCCTTTAATCCCCAATAATCAACAGGAACACAGCAGCCAAATAACTGGATTACGCAAGCCATTCAGTGCATCATTTTGCCATTTTTCCTATCAAACTTCAAAGAAGTCCCCCTTGCCCTACACAGCCCTTATTTACACAGCAGAGGCCCATGACGTATTCTAATCAGATGGCTTTTCCCAGTTGCTACTTCCTCCTGCACTCCCTTTCTTCTCTACAGATACGCATCTCACACTTAGATTTAAAAGTTTATTAATGAAAAAAAAAAAAGTACCCACCACAAACAACAAACAAACAAAACCACCAACTATGATTTTTCTTCTGGTGGAAGATGACAAATGTGGTTCCCATCATTTTGATGAAGACCTTCAGAAACCTTCAGGTGTGATCATGCATCCTAATTGCCTGCTTTCTTCTTCCTTTCTCCTGCACATGTGCAGTCACTGTGACAAAAATGGGACCTTGCACACGAGAAGCTGGTCCCCAGGCACACTGGGAGAGGGATCAGGTGAGCACCAAACCAACAACGAACAGACACAGCCAGTGCGAGCTGTTCCAGATACCCAAACACAGTCAGCCCCAGTCTACTGCAGCATGGAATTTGTGTGAGATGAACCAGCAAAGGTTAAACCAGTGACAAATATTTAAAGAGAGTGCTGTGAAGGTAACTACTCTGAAAAACATAACCTTCCTGGCAGCTAGATTCAAAAGGTCCTGCTCTACATAAGGTATGGTGGCTCACCAGCCTGCCAATCCTCATTTGGGGACGCTCACGAGTGCTACGAACATGTAGCACATGTGCTCTGTATGTCCTTCTTTGTCCAAACTTTGCCTGCCTTCAGGATCAACCCAGGCACTCTGCTTCACAAGGAAAGCTGGGTCTCATCTGCAGCAAAGAGAACAGGTAGAAGAAACAGAGCTTCATGGTTGCATCTCATGCAAATGAGGCACAGACTTCTGTTTCTATCTATTACTTCTAATTCTGAAGTATCTAAAGCAAAATACCCATGTTTCCCCCTTCTCACACACACCAAAACAAGTTAAACCCTTCCACCTGAGAACAGAAAGTCTCTGCACAATCATTCAGGACAGAAAAAAGACAATTTTTCCACTTCTCAAAGTTTCAAAGCCCACAGAAGTACCATCCCCAGCCTGACACAGCAAAATTATCTTATTGGATCACAGGCTAAATTAAACACACAAATTACATTCTCCATATAAACAGACTTATGCATGGCTTAAATAGCATGGTTTTATTTTCCTGTTGGCACCAATGGGTACAGTAGCTCAGCTGAAGCTTAAGATGTCTGTGATGTCAGTCGCTTTAATAGGCAGCACTGACGTGACTGGCTTTCGTTCCCAGACGTGAAGTGTGCTGGTTTCCATGGGGAGGATGCTGCCTGAAGAATTCCTGCCACACTTCCCATCAGTTGTTTTGCGCACCAAATACCAGCTCCGGGGAAAAATGTTTGCTTGGGCATCCGAAAATTCACAAGATGACATCATCCCATGCAGCAAATTTCTCTGCAGCTACCCCCACAGAGAAACACAACCTATATGGAACCCTGCTGCAGACTCCTGTCATCTGGGCTGTGTATTTAGGGAAGTGAAAGACATTGGTAATTTCTGCCTTGCTTGCCACATTAGCTCAGTTACAACAGTCCCCCTCCAATTCTGAGGAGCAAAAGGGACACTCAGTCTAAAAGATTTCTTAGGCTAATGAAAAGGCCTCATGGCAATTTCTTCCCCTTCTAAATTCCCATGCAGAATTCCCATTGCAGAATACAGCCAAACAGGTTTTTTTTTTTTTTCTTTTTAAAGGGTAAGCAGTAAGCCATATCAAAATCCCCTAAACACTAAGAACTGTACTTTTCTCTGAAAATCTTCATTTGCTACTGGCACGCGCTACAATCCAGGTAAGATTAAAAGTCATGAGATAGTCAAAGTGAGGACTGCATCATTTTTCGCAAGGGTTTTTATAGTAGTCACTTGCACTCTCGTTTTTTCATTCTCCATCTACTTTGTTCATACAAAAACACAAGACCCTACTTCATGCACAGGAGTTCAGTCTAACAAACAAAACCATTACCATTACAATCTACCAACTTGAAACACACGTTTTCAGCTGGAACATCTGTTTATAAAAATTCAAGTTTGGCACAGAAGAGAAGGCACATACATTCTGCTGATTAAACAATGAGCATGTCTTTACAACTGACTTCTCTTCATTCTCTTCTCCCATCAAGGATCAACTCCGAGGCCAGATGGATGACATTAGACCTGTTAGAATTAGCTGAGTATATATACGTGCATGCACACACATCCTTGTGAAAACAGATATGAAGTTCCAGACTTACAATTACAGACTACAGGCTAATAGATCTTCTACTACCTTCTAATTCCCTTTGTTTTTTTTTGTTTTTTTTGTTTTTTTTTTTTTAACAGTATGGTTTTCTAGCTCCCTACACATCTGCTTTAGGGCAGGAAAGGATGAAGCAGCTTCACACTTAAGTCATACCTAGTTCCCCAGATCACGCCCGAAACCGGGTGGTTCTTCCACCTATCCCACTTTCAGAATGCAGGAGGGATGTACTCAGGCAAAAAATGTAGGGTCCTGCTTTGCAGGTGTGTCTCCATCTCCAGTTGTCCTATCTAGAAACTTATGCAAGTACAGAAATGCCCATTCCTGACCCAGCTTCACTGGCAGGAGCTTTCAACACCACAGCACTCATGTACATCCTCCCTTTTAAGGCCTTAGGTTACATCTCATGAAAGAAGAGAACGGCATCCTCTTGGGAATACAGGAGCCATATTCCCCACTTCCTCACAGACAGTACTTAGAACAGTCTCAAGTGGTTGGAAATGTGGGAGCAGACCGGAATCTCGAGTGTAGCCCTAAAGACACGTGCAGCTCTCAAGGTGGATCAGACTTATCCCTTGTGATTCCTAGCGGTTATGTTAGGCAGCTTTTAAGATCCTTCTCCCAAGCACTTCAGCCCTTCCGCTATCATGGAAATGAGCTCAGTGCTCCACCGTAACAGCCAAGAGTTAAGGCAAAATAATTCAAGCAATACTGAGCAAATCCCGTGCGACTTCACCCATCTCTTCTGGGAAAGAGTTTTCTGGCTGCTATCCAACCTTACCTCAATTGCAATCTTTTAAAAACTCTTCGCCCTCAGTTAATTTCTTTTGTACAAGCCTCTAGAGCTCTACCTTAATTGATGCAACTGCTATCAGCTTCTTTACAAACAAAAAAAACCTCACAGTGAATGCATGTAAGGTCACAGCTGAATTTCAGCAGGCTGCATGTTTGCAGACTTGGAGTAACAGCCAAGAACTGTGGAATTCTGAGAAGAACATGCGATACTTCAAATCAGCAGTTGTAAAACTGCTAATTTTCCTCTCTCCTCCTACTTGCTATCCTTTCTCACCAACAAAACAAAGTTCTGTGATGAAGCAAATCTTAGGCTTTTTAACAAGGGTAAGGTTGCACTGACATGGAAGTCAAAGCAGAGAAAAGTGACTGTGTTTAAATCAAACACTTTCCTGCCAAGTACATCATTGAGATAGCACTGAAAGATGTCAGGCAGCAGAACTGAATGTGGAGGGGAGCTTAAAAGGCTGAATGGGGTATCACAAGAACACTGAACACAAAATTTGATAGTTTCATTGGCCACTCTGAAAGTCAAATAAAATCTACAAATTCTGTAGACAGGAGACTCCAGAAGTCTCTCACAGACTTAAGATTGTAAAGTATACAAAGAGAGAAGAAGTCTGTCTCACAGTTTGCTGATTTTACTTTATGAGGATGGTAACTTTAAGGAAACCGGACACTGCAAAAAAAGTCTGGCTGACTCTAGAGCTATGAAGTTGTGAATACTTCAGAAGACTCTCAGAGGCTCAACCTGATAAGAATTGCACATTTGTTTTCCACTAGAATCTAGACTTCAGCCATCTCCCCACACAGAAAGGTATTTCTGATCCACAGCCCGCATCCTAGGAAGCTGCCAGCAGACAATCCTAGAAAGCAAATACCGTACATGCTCAGAACAAACTCCTAGGGCTCAGGACATGTTACCAATGCTAAAAAAAAAAAAATCTGGTCAGCAAGCAAGCAACAATAATTGGAACACAGGCATATATTCCTTAATAGGTTAAAAAAAAGTAGAAGAGATTCTCCAGTACAGATGAACAATAAAAAAAGGGAATATTTTAATTAAAACTTATGTAAAATGCTGCTACATCATCTGACTCAGCAATGCTGGGCAGGTGGAAGATGAAGGAACAGGAAGAATATGACCACAAAGGTGCAAAAGAAATAAGCAATTTTTGCCAGCATTTTCAGTGCCTGCATTTTTATCTTATGATTTGATACTGCACTGTAGGCCAGCAGAGATGCATCTGCCAAAATTCAAACAGACACGGAAATTGAAACAACAGATAGGGCCATGGGGAATCATGGGAAGTCTGACATCAGCTAAACTTGGTGTTAAGTTTATGGAAGAAAAAAACACCTCACAAATTAAGAATATACAGATTTATTGATGTATGGAAGAGTAGTTCATCCACTAGTTTTCAGTTTTTAAAAATCCAGGAATATGAAGATAGTTGTCAGACTACAAAGCCTTGGTTCTCAAGAACAGAAAAACAGCTGGTGGTAGCTGAGGGGAAAAAAAAAAAAAAGGAGTATCACAGAATAGCTTGGGTTAGATGAGACCTTAAAGCACACCCAGTTCCAACTCCCCTGCCGTAAACAGGGTTGCAGTGCACCAGATCAGCTGCCCAGGGCCCCAACCAACCTGGCCTTGAACGCCTCTAAGGATGAGACATCAGCAGCTTCTCTGGGGAACCTGTGCCAGTGCTTCACCACTCTCTGAGAGAAGGATTTCTTCCTAACATCTAACAAATCTCCTCTCTTTTTGCTTAAAACCACTCCCCCTTGTCCTACTGCTATTACATTGTGTAAAAATCAATCTCCGTCCTGCTTATTAGCTCCCTTAAAGTACTGGAAGGCTGCAACGAAGTCACCCCAGAGCTTTCTCTTCCACACCGAACAAGCCCGGCTTCTTCAACCTTTCTTCATAGAAGAGGTGCTCCAGCCCTTTGATCATCTTTGTGGCCCTCCTCTGGAGGCACTCCAATAGTTTCGTATCCTTTTGCTGGCAGAAAATCACCTCCCTCACCCTGCTGGCCACCTCTCTTTCATGCAGTCCAGGATACAGTTGGAGTTCACAAAAAATGAGTAGATAAATATAGATTAAGACATGGTCATTTCCCCAACAGAGAAAGCATGGAGTGATACTCCATGGACAATTTAAATTGATTTGGAGATTATTGCTCTAAGACTTCTGAATTGAGGAGGCAAACTAACACCCAGGCACCACTCTACAACAACTCTTTCAAATGAATACTGAAGATACATTCTTCTATTATTTATGGGGAAAAAAGGCTTGCAATTCTCAGGAAACTTGGCAGAATCAAATGTTTAGTGTTACAAATGTTGCAATTCTGTTTCAAAACCATGAAGGCCATATGCTGGTGGCAGCACTTTTATTAGCAGCACACTTGAAGTAAAGCTTTCGCACCTCTAACTGCTTTTAAGATTAGAGAAACCTTTTTAAAGGAAGCAAAATAAAAACAAAATTAGAGTACTGGGGGCTAAATATGGGGGTTGTTTTCTGTCTTAGGTTTCTTTTGAGGACATACATTCATTAATCATTTACCAGCCCATACACACAACAGCCTGCCTCTTTCAGAAACACTGAATTCAGGCCCTGTTTTGTGCAGCCGTACAGCACAAAAGCCCCAGGAGAACTATGTGATAGTTGGATGCCAGGTTAAGTTCAAAGCAAAACACAAATTAAAATGCAAAACACATTTCATATCAGGGAGTGGTGTACCTGTTTGCTCGAGAGGACTCACCTAAATAAGTTCTCAGCTCCAAAGCACTGTCCCTCCCTGCTTCAGATCTCACTCACCTCTTTGAACTTAAAAGTTACTCCATCAGAGCTGTGTTCCTCCACATACACAAAAGAACAAGCTTAGCTCTTCCCAAAACTATATTCTATTTGTAGCAAGGCAAAGCTGAGCAAAAGAGCTCTTTGTCTACCTCTGCTTTCTCTAACCAGCAGACAGTACTGAACTTTCCTAACAGAACTGAAAATACTAAACTGAATGAAAGACAGTAAAGCAGCCTGTCTCCAAAGTAATATAAGTTGGCTACAGCCACCATGAAGTCACTGAGCAACAAGCATTTGTTCGCCTGTATAACGTCTGCTCCTCTCTTCAAGTCCGCAAGGTAAGCATACTCTGAGAAGAGCTAACATTCTGCTAAACATCCAGCAGCGTTCTGCATCACCACACTCCTCCACATCTCAGACAGAAGAGATCGAAGGGCGATCAACAGCAGCTGTTGCCAGCATCTAAAGACAGATGGGAGATGCCATACTCGTACCACACTTCAGCACCCTCTTCCCTGTGTCCAACTTGTGAGTATCCCAGAGCACGCAACAGTGGGACCGGTTGCACTGCACATTTGTCTTAGAGACAGGAGATGGAAACTGCTGCTGCTGCATGTTATTCATGTCTCCTGCTCCCCAGCTGCAAAGGCAAGTTCACTCTTGAGAAGACCCGCAGAGTGTCTTCCTCCTCATTAACAGGATGCAGTGAGGAACGGGCCTATCAGGCACTGCTCTGTGATTAACAAATCCAACTAGTCGAAACAGGTTTTGGTAGGATGTTCATTTACGCTGGTTCTAAAAGCAAAGAAGAGATTTCTGACTCATTCTCACCAGCTGCCCCACCTGGGGAAGGCTCACAGGACAAGGTTTTATATTTCTTCATTTCAAAGACATTAAGAAAGCTATCGGTATACTTAGGTAAGCAACTGGACAGGGCACAAGTGTTTGCTCTGTATTAGTAATCAGACACCTTCACTTTGTGGCTAGGAGGCATGAGGTCACAGGAAGAGTATTTCCAACACCCCGGATACGTTACAACAGCGTACACCCTGCAATAGGGTGTTACTTTCTAGTATCTTAATAGAAGTATTTTCTTTATGAGTTGCCTCACATGAACACACCGACAGCAGCACTGATGCAAGAGCTGTTTCCCTCCAAACCCTGGACAAAGCTGATTAGAAAAAAAAAGAAATGGTAGAGAGGGTGTCAATTTTATTTAGACAATACTAACAAACAACAATGCTAATAACAATAGTTCAGTGGGAACAGCTTTCCTCTCAGGAGGCAAAAAGCCTCTAACAGACACCACAAGGGTGGAAATGAACCACGAGTGGCCAAACAGAGATGAAGTGCTAAAAGCAATAGTAAGGTCCTATTGCGATGTGATTAAAAATGGGAGTAAATAACTGGGGCAAAGTAACTTTGATGCTGCCAACTCATACCAAAGCATTCTTTCCTTCTTTCTGCTCAACACTAGTATGGCTGTCAGAAAAAAAAGGCTGTGCTGCATAGGCAACAGTCAGAGCACACTTGTGGCTTGCTGCACAGCCCTCTGTGCTGCTTTTCCCACACTGCAAGTTTCAGCAACCACAGCCAGCTCCATCCCACTGCAGAGCATTGATCTGCCCCCAGAACAAGCCATGGTCCCATAGTGCAGGCATGCACAACAGCCTGAACCCAAGTCTCTTCCGTCAGAGCAGAAGACCTCTGTGGCTTGGGCTGATAAAACCTCACAAACACTTTTGGCAGTTTTGAGCTCTATAACCCTGGAATGTAACACAAAGGTTACCCAACACCTGAAGGGCACAGTGTTCAAGCCCTCTGTAGGCAGCTTCAACCACTTTCAGTTATGGTGGTGTGTGTGAGAAGTGGTCACGAATACTCGTGTCTTTCCACACAGCTACAGAGGAACACGAGACATTCATCTCAAGTTTAATTCTGCAAGATATCAAATTCAGATCATACAACAGTGTTTTCCAGAGGTTACTGAGGGAGACACTTATCAAGAAAATATTTACATCATTGCCTAAGCCAAAACCAGTGGCAGCATTTGGAGAGTGTAGATGATACCCACTCTTTTCTAGAATAGAAATTTAATATTAGGAATGTAGTTAAAGCTAGCTCAAACAGAGCAGATAAGGACTTGTCAGAAGTATCAAATGTGAATGATGGGTACTGATGAAAGGAAAGGACACCCAAGCCTGTAAGTTGCAGTGGTTTACCTGGGAGGCCTTTGAAGTCCACTCTCTTACACCAAGACAGGACACTATCAGACAATAATTTTGATCTACTCTTCATTCTAAATACACGAAGACCTCTTCTGTTGTAGGAACCAGAAATACATTAGCTATTTGTTTTTAATTATATGAAAATTTAACTTAATGCTACATTAGCTAAAGAGAAGCAGACTGGAAAGAATATTTAAGAGGGAACCCTTAGACTAATATGTCATATATGACTGTTTGACAGGAACAGCAAAAATTAACCATGTCAGACATCTCACTGAACAGAAACAACTGGGGTAGTAGCTTCCTGCTAGCAGTACTACGGAACAGAGGTTGCAGTAATGAGATTTCACATAAATGTAAAATACAGCCTTTTCTTTCTTTAACCAGGCTTTATTGTATTTAGGTTTAATAAGTGTACCAAAATCTGATTTTATCAAGTAGCAAAATCAGATTTATGCTATACTTGTATTTATACATGTGAGTGATGACTTTGTAGTATGTAAACTCAAAGCCTCAGGAGAATAAGATTAGTTTCAAATTCCCTTTCTACTCAACAAGAGCAACCCAAATCATGCTGCAATTTACTATTTTAAAATGTCACTGTGGGGGAAAAGAAAATTTATTTCACTAAAGCTGAAAAGATCATTTTAATGAGCAGTTATGTTCAAAGTCTAAGGACCTTTCTGGTCAGCAGTACAAGAAGCAATGCCAGCTGCACGTTTGCAAGACTTCTTACTTGACAAGATTCAAAGTTACAATCTAGAAAAAAAAAAGCAGCAGTCATACAATCCAAAACTTGTAGGTAAATATTTGTAAGCTGCATTGCTGCCTGAGGACATAAAAATCCCATCCCTAAAACCAAGAACTTACGGCTGAACCCCATAAATACAGTCTGTCAATTGTTCTATTTGTGTTTTCTACGAAGATGGAAAGTTCTTGGATGCAAATGGAGAGCTGTGCCAGCAAGTTCCTAGGGCCCTGGCCAGCTGAACATCCTACCTTTTGGCAGCAGCACATCCTCCTCTGAGAAGCTAATGATTCTGGAGTGCTCCCACTGCTCAGACTTCTCACTGCTTACAGCAGAGCAGATGCTCAAAGCTAGTTCCTGAGCTGGAACTGTAACTGCTTTGGGGAGTACAAGCCTAACACTGAAGACAGTCACTTTCACATGGGGTTCTGGATCCTGAAAGCATACCATGAGGCACTGCAGAATGCAGCACTGAGTGCTCACTCAACACTACCCTACACAGCTGTATGATATGCCATGTCAGCATAACTTCGTTTTTAGTATACAAAAGATCTCTCCAAATGCTTTTAGATGTTAGCACCCAAGCACCAGTTGGCAGTTCTCTTCTAGCTAAGCCTTCACATCCTTAGACATGTCTCTCCTTTCTCATAGGTAACACATTTCGTGCACTCAGACACTGCAAGTTAGCACCCATCAGTTCTGTGAGGTTCCTTGGGCAGCATCAGAGCCCACCAGATATTTACAAAGTACCTTCACTACACAGCAATTTGTGAACTTGCCTGCATTTTTGTCTCACAAGTGAGGAGTTTAATGTCACAGAACTTTCTGGAGATTGTTTGACAGCAAAATGTGTTCTGTCAACTAAACACACACCCTCGTCCTGTGTTAACACAAGCCAAGAAGAAAAGTACATCAAGACACTTGCAGTATCATAGGGGACAGGTTTTGAATTTACACAGATATCTTAAAGATCTTTAAAAATTAATAACCAAGCTTTAGTAAACCACTTTAGAGTCCAATCTTCTTTCGTGCCAATAACCAGGTCATATGCTGTCCTCCTTCCATGGATCAGTGAGGATTTTATAATGCACCATTCAGTCTGAAGGAAGTAAAGTGTTTATCTGGCCATGGCACTGAAGTTTATGGAGTCAGGAGGTGTAAAAAACGCTGTTACTGAGCACAAGCACTGGAAACTGTTTATACTAAAGAAGTTAACATCGAGTTTTAATGTCACCAGACTGAAATTTTTAGACGTCTTAAAATTAAGCTTCCAGAAGTCAGCTCCAAAAAGAAACAGCATTAAGTCCCATCGCTACAGTATGGTGTCGTTGCAGCAGCGACGCAATTAAAACATCTCAGTCAGCTCTCGTACAACTCAGCCCACCCTCATTACACCAAGATTTAAAATGAGACAGTAAAAGAACTGTGTAGATTACTCAACTGACAAGTGGCTATTCAGAAGACAAAGTGAAAGCAGAGTACTAAGCCCACATCTTTCCTTTATAGCCATGGCTCTTGCACTCAGAAAAAATTAAAAAGCTGGAGAGCGTATCTTAACTGCAGCAAGGTAAGTACTTCCCATTCATTTAGTACTGT